>NC_056746.1:762303501-762491001 GCF_019279795.1 Protopterus annectens
GTTTGAGCTGGTTTGCACGATGGTAAGCATTGCTAACTTCCGGTTAAATATGCTTACAGATTGTTAGCTTCATTGTTTAACCTGTGTGTGCATTGCTTACCCCCATGAAAACAGGATTAAACCTGCATACTACTGTTTAAAAGTGCTTACTCCCTCTTACCCCCACACTAATTGAGTAAGAAATGAAACACAAGTCTTGGGAAAGTGGTAGATTTGGACACATTATACATATTTTACACTATTTGCTGTATGGCATGGATTTATCATTCATTACACATTATAACTTTGTTTAGTATCCCTGATTCATGTGTACGTATACTATACGGGGCACTTGTGTTTACCTGTAGATTTTACCACATTATTACAATGACACCTCACATCTGCACTTAAAGCAGTACACCAATTCACAAATATATGTTATTTAGTAGGTTATACAGCAGAAAAAAATGTTTGTGAGTTGCTTTCACATGGATGCATTCTTAAACAAAGTAATTACTTTTCATCTAATTTATTTTTATTAATTTTTTAAGTTATTAGCTTAAATGTAATAAGTATCATATTTATATAGATACATTTAATATACACATACAAAAGAAATTGGGAAACAAATACATAATATTTTTTTATTTAACTTTATAATAATTTTAATAATTATATAGCAATACTATTTAGATTGCATACAAGTTTCCTAAATAGATACTCACCCAAAGTCATTATACTGAAACATCTGCATAGAGATCTATAGAAATAATAGTACATTTTCAAAAGGTATGCCTTCTATAGATTAATGAGCTCTTCTTGTTTTTCCCAGTTAAGGGTAACCACAGCGGATCACCTGTCTGCTCATGATTGGCAGTGGAGTTTTATGGTGTTGCCATCCCAGCACCCAACCTTCCACAGGAGGCACACACACATGCACTCACACCTAGGGCCAATTTAGAGTGTCCAATCCACCTACAGCATGTCTTTGGGATGAAACCAGAGGACCTGGAGGAAACCCACATGACCACAGGGAGGATATGCAGACTCTGGACAGAAGGCACCCCAGCCGGGGATCAAACCAGATAACCTGTTGCTGTGAGGTGGCAATGCTAACCACTGCACCACCGTGGACAACCATATTACTGTGCTATATAATGCATTTTATTTTTTTTGTGTGTGTCTTTTTCAGCTCTATTCTATTCTCTTCTTCACTGTCTTACCCTTTTTTATTATTTTCTGAAAATGTATTAAGTTAATTAAAGTTGTTGCTTAGTATAGAGTTATGTACATATTAATAATCATTAGAAAGGAGGGAAGATGGGGAGGGGAGAGAAGAATCTACACCTGTTAACTGTTTATTGCTATGTTTATATTTGTGGCTCGATTGAATAACGTTAAAACAGTAAAAGCCAGTGTTAGAACTTCAAGTCTTTTAACAATCTAATACTTCTGATGATGCTGGGGGGTGTGGGGTTTCCTAAACTAATTAATTATAACTAATCAAACTCATTTTTTTTAATAAAAAAAGAAAAAGATTGGGCATTTTGAGTGATGTGACTCTTAGCAAAGAGAGAGCAATTTGTTTAATGAGATTCCTGTTGTCTACAAAGAGTACACAGTAGATGGAAGCACTTATTTAGCCTATATGAATTAATGAACACTCACAATTCAAATAATAGTGGTTTGTGCACAACGGTTGTAACAGTTATAAAATGATGAGAGCTCAAGCACTTACATTTAAGTTAAGTGATGCTTCTTACTTTTTTGTTTATTCTGATTTTCCAGTGAGATCTTAAGCTTCTATGAAAGCAGGGTTGACTGTAAGCTGAATGGAGCTCAAGCACTTACCTTTAAGCAAAGTGAACCTTCTTACTTTTTTATTTAGTCTGATTTGTAAGCTGAATGGAGACTGTCAAAAACCAGTACAACTATTATGGCTGACGTTGCACATTAAAGAAACAAGAATTTAAGGGCATAGCCTTTCTATAAATTAATGAGAAATATAGGACAAGACAATGTGTTATAAAAATCAATGGGGTTGAGATAAACTTACAAAAGCATACAGACCATTGATAATATGAAAGTAATATATTTTGTATTTACTAAGTGTATTGGTGCTTGTAAATGAAACACAAACTAGAGTGTACACTATAACAAAGAATTGCATGCAGGATAGAAGAATCAACTGTTAATATATACATATGGCCAGACAAATAGTAGTGAACACAATTTTTGTTATAAAAATTAACGGAATACTTGAAATTATTTTATGAAATTAAAAATATAAATTTAGAGCATCCATCATAAGCAAATGTTATATACAGGAGAGACTACATAAAAGTTATTACATATATGACCAGACTCAAAGTAGTCGGCATAAATACTACATAAAATTAATTGAATATGTATTTTAGTATAAATGGAAATAGGTCTCAACTCCAGAGGTTCTTGACAATTAAAAGGAAAATAAAGGGAAGAGAGGAAGAGAGTTGAGGGAGAGGGAGGGTGGGGAGGGATGAGAAGAAAGAGAGGGAGAGAAGAATAACTAGGGAAAAAAAGTAGCTTGGGGACTACAGAACAGCTTTTCTTTTTTTCTATATAACAACTACTTTATAAAGAAGAAATGTGAGATAATAAGTCAAATGCTTACATACAGGAAATGCACAGAAGACTTTGTGTGTGTGTGTATATATATATATATATATATATATATGTATATATATATATATATATATATGTGTATATATTAGGAGTCAGTTAGGTAATGAGCCATTTATTCTTATAGCTCTAATATTTACATAAAAGAATAAAGGAATTTAAAGATTCATATATACAGATAAAGTAGAAATATTGCATTTTATTTCTTTTAGTGGTATTAATAGATAGAGATATTACAAGATTAATAAAGGTAATAAGATAATGTTAAATTGTATGATACTGAAAAGGTATATTATAATTTATAATTAATAACTACAACTGACACATTCCTCTATTTTTAATCAAAATTGCCCATAGTAATCTAAAGTAAAATTTATTATAGAATATAGAGATGTGTAAGTTAGAAAAGTATATTTTGGAGTGAAAGCAATAATTATTTTACACATAATTAAGATAATTAAATATATTTGTTTTGTTCCTAATTGGTGTACATGTTCCACAAGCTAATATAAATAATATAAGATATGGGTATACATAATAATGACAACAATGTAAATCCTTTGATTTTAATTAGTTTAGTTGTCTCATACTTTTATGTAATATACTGGGGTTGATGTTATTACAGGTATAGAGTTATTCTAAATGAACAATATGAATATCAGAAAAAAATAGAAAAAACTGCACTGGATGCCTCAAATTGTGTAACATAACACAAATTTAAACTGAAACCCAAAAAACTGGAGGAAAAAAATATTTCTTTTGGAATTTTAATGCCACTGGTTAAGCACTTTCGACCAACAACTCTGGCCTTCAGAACAAACAACTAAGTTAATGCAGCTTTTATATAGAAAACAACCAACAATCATAGCCAATCATATTATGTTCAGTTAATTAATGAACAAACATAAAAAATGCATCCATTTGAAGCAACACATAATTTTTTTGAGTAAAACATTAAAAACATGTGTATGCATATGTAAACAAATCCTATTTACATGTATTATAATATGCCTTTCTTTTTAAAACTACTTTATAATTAACCCCATTAACCAAGCCTGGTACCCTACATGCATCCAATAAAAATTGCCATTTGAACTCCCTGAAGTCAAATAAGAATATGAATAAAATATGAATATCAAAAAAAGGCAATGTCATTTTGACATAAAAGTTAGGACAGTGACATTTTTTAAAATGTTTAAAGAAATCTAGTCATAGTAATGCTGCTAAGAAGTGTATATGAGGTTTACATATTGAAACATAATTCACAATATTTTAAAGCATTATTGTTTTATTACAGTATGACATTATTGTAACCAGAATGTTATTTATTTTTTTTTTACTTTTAAATAGCAGACAATGTCTTGCATTTATCTGAGTTGATGGGTGGGATAGTTTGGATGATTTTTACTATTCAAATTAAGAGTGTTAGACTCCCTGAAGGGAAAGAAGGTTAAAAGAATTCCATGTTTACATGTTGATATAACTTTTTGTTTTTTATTGTTGTTTACTATTCTTTATAATATGTTTATAGTTAATAATATTAACATACACAGAGCCATAATGGAAAATAAGCAGTACAAAATATATGAGTGTTACATTAATAACAATGCATTTGAGAGTTAGAATGATTTTTATGTTTGTGTTTGTCACAGTTATTACATGACACAATTAAACCATATATTCATTAATATTAATGGTTTAAATAATGGTTGCAAGAGAAGCAATTTAACTAAGTTTCTAAATTGATTTGCCTCACAGATTATTTTTTACAAGAATCTCATTTACTACAAGATTATATAAATAGACAATACAAAGTATTATACAATAGTAAGTAGTTATCAGTACAAACAGAAAAAGAGAGGGGTAGCTATTTTATGGAGAAACGCTTTAGCCACACCCAATATATTAAATATGTATTATGATGATAAAGGTATGTTTTGTTCAGTAACAATGGAAATTAATAGGAAATTATATACGTTTGTTAATGTGCACTGGATACCTGATATAGGAGTAAAAACAGTTACATATCAACAAATGATACAACACTCATAGGGTAGAAGCATATTGGCAGTTAACTTTAATTGTATACTAAGAGACAAAGACTCTAATACTACTAGAAATTGAAGAATATCAGCTTCAGCAAAGGCATTAATTAAGTTCATAAATTCAATTCAGATTAAAAATATTAATTAATTTTCAGACCCAGATTCACTTTTTTGTAATCACTTTTCACATAGACATGGAACTCAGTCAAGAATAGATATAGAGTATATATTTCTAATAACTTAATATCTAGACTAAGTAAGGTAAAAGTAGTTTCATGTCCACTCTCTGATCATAATGCCATAACATTTGAACATTCAAATCTGTATTAAACACTAACTATAATATTTCCTTTAAAAGGATACCAGCTTATATAACTAATTTAAAGGATTTTAAAGAAATTTTAATAAAGAGATTCAAACCTTTATTGAAATGAATTACACAAAAGATATATCTGAGATTTATATATGAAATGCCCTAAAAACATATAAAGAATTGGTATGCTCTTAAAAAAGCAAAGGGATAAAGATTTGATAGATTTACAGGAAAATTTAATAAAGTAAAAAAAGACTAGTCAAAAAGTACAAAACAATGTGATAAAAGAAATTAATGAATTAAAAAAATAAGTATTTAGAAATTTGAAATAATAAAACTATGATAAATTAACTATTCTATTAATGTCTGAATGTAAAAATCAAATTAATAAACTAAAACGTAACAAAGCACCTGGTAATGATGGCATAATCTCAGAACTCTATAAACTATTACCTGAAGAAGCTTTACATATTTTACAAGTTTTTTTTTAATAGTTAAAGATTTAACAAAAGTTCCTCCATCTTGGAAATATACACTTATTTCCCCAATTTTAAAGACAGATAAAAATCCACCAGAGTGTTCCTCTTATAGCCCAATTTCACTCTTAAGCATAGATTATAAAATATTCATGGCTATACATGCTACTGGATTACAACAATTCCTACCATATCTGATTAATAATGATCAACGAGGATTTATAATAAACAGGAATACTGATGATAACATTAAAAGAATATTAACCATAATAGAGTTTGCAAACAACAGGAAAGATAATTTAACATTAAGTTTAGACATAAATAGTGCTTTTGATTCTGTTAATTGGAAATATTTATTAATGGTTATAGAGGAGTATAATTTCTCAAATTGTTTCTCACAGCTCATAAATTTACTTTATGAAAACTCTTTTGTTTACATAAAAATAGGTTCATACATATCAGAGTCAATTTTGATTTCTAAAAACCTAAGCAGTGTTGCCCTGTTGCCCATTATCAAAACAATTATTTACCTTAATTATGGAAGCTGTAGAACAGAGCATGCACTGTAACTTTAAGAAGCATTTTCAGATGTAGGCACATGCATATAAATAATGAGCACATGGAGGCAGCAGTGCCATTTTGAGAGAACAGCCAGTGTTAACATGTATGAGTGTAGCAGTCAGTTTATAAGTTTAAGTTTAAGTTACTAAGCCTCAGTCCTGATGTGTTTGTGTGTAATAAAGCTGCTTGAACCAAATCCACAACTGTTCGTCTGTTTTATCCTGACCAGACGAGTGACATGGTGTCAGAACCAAGATCAAGAGTGCAACTTCTAAAAGCCATGAGGTGCAGAGTTGATGGCGAAGGCATATTTAGCTGGTTGGGTGATACAGTGCTCAAAAAATAAAAAAGGACCAGAAAGAAACTCCAGGTAACCAAAACTTGCACCAATGATTTATTTTGTAAATAAAATGAAAAGGAGCATTTGTAAGGTCCAAAATGCATTACTACTCAAGCAAGTAGCACAAAATGCATTACTAATCAAACAAAAGGCACAAAACTCATAATTAATTAAATAAAATGTTCAAAACCATGATATTTGATAAAACTATCAGAAATAATATATGGGGTTCATAATAACCTCCAGTTTGCGTAATGAGCATGTTTAAAGTAAAATGTGTACAAGAAAAGTATAATGAGCATGATAAGAGGTTATATGGGCATAACGAGTACAATAAAAGGGCAAAATAAGCTTAAAAAGTAAGGCAAATGCATGTGTTTAGTGAACTACCATGTTTTGGGCATAAACTACTATTTTGCATTGACTGAAGCCATTCAAAGCATAACTAGAGTTGTTCGAAGTATCTCAGAGTATGCAAAGTTTTTGCAGTGTGTGTGCTTTACTACGGTGTAATTATTTGAGTTTGGGGTGTGCAAAGTACAGTTATTTTGCAAACTGCAGTCAAAGTACAGCAATTTCAAAAAAATGTCTTGTGCTGTATGCATTTATTCACAGAGTGCTGCCATTTCAAAGTGTTTCTTACACTGTACAGAGTTATTTCGCAAAGTACAGCCATTTTGAAAGTTATTGTGCTGTATACAGTTTATTTGCAAAGTGCATTCACTTCGAGGTTTTTCTCACTCTGAGCTTCTTGTGCTGTTCATTAGCAAAGTGCAGCCATTTTAAAGTATTTCTTACACTGATAAGGAATGATTTCACAAAGTACAATGATTTTAAAGTGTTTTTGTGCTATGGAGACTTATTTGCCAAAGTGCAGTTATTTCCAAGAGTATGTTGGGCATAATTACATATTCTGGCATAATGTTCTGGCATATATATGAGTGTGTGTGTGTGTGTGTGTGTGTGTGTGCGTGTGTGCGTGTGTGTGTGTATGTTAGTACAAAATTTCAAGCATCTTCACTACTGTGTGTTGATATGGCAGATGCATTTCACAGACCCAGTCCACTTGTGTTTGATCATAATATTGTGGAGAATTAGAGAGTATTTGAGTAGGAATATGATATTTTCATACACTCAGCTTTTTCTGACAAAGATGCATGTACGAGGGCATTTATTTTGCTTAACTTGGCAGGGTCAGAGGCCATTGAAAGAGCATTCATTTGTGTATGCACTAGCAGTATATGCTGGAGATGGGGAAACCACCATATTATTGTACTGGCTGAATTAAGAGAGGACCCTGAGTGCTTGAAATGTAAATTTAGAGAAATGTGCAACCCACAGACAAATATTATATTACAGAAATACCTATTTTATGTAAGAGATCAAAAGCCAGGTGAAACTTTTGCAGCTCATATAACTGACTTGAGAAATAAAATGTACAGATCATTTGAAAGATGAGTTAATAAAGGAGTCTTGTGTTTGGTGTTAATAATGCTGCAGTGAGAAAGATTTTGCTTTGTGAAAGTGACTTAACATTGAGCAAAGCTATAGTGATTTAAAAAATCCATGAACTCATAGAAAGGCACACAAGTATGCTTGCAATTGATAAGAGCATGGTTTCTGCAGCCTCTAGAGCAAGCATAGACAGCATGCAGCATGTGGCTAGCTGAAGTAGGCCTAAGCCATGGCAGCTGCAGCCCCTGCAGGTTTTTCTGAGGGGGCCCATAACTTTCTAGCAAGTTCTAAGACTAGCTCTGCAAAATGGACATGCTCATTGCAGTCTAAGGGTGAATCAGCAAAATCCAAGTCATGTCTTATTCTTAACTGTCATAATTGTGGTGCCAGTCATGAGCCTAAAAGAGAGAAGTGCTTAGCATTTGGTCAGCAATGCCACAAGTGTAAAAACCAAACCACTTTCAAAAGTTTTGTAAATCAAGCAAGCCTCATCCAATTGTTAAGAAAGGTCACTCAAAAAAGTAAGTTGATCATGTAGAAAGCTGCAATCCTACTTTCTATGTAGATGGTGTATCAGTGGTCGGTGAAAAGGTTAATGCAGTAGATGTGTTGGCAAAGAGTGAAGTAGCATGTACTGTCTTGGTCAACGATAAACCCACAGAGCTCAAAGTAGACACTGGCTCAAAGTGTAATGTAATGTCAGCAGAAACATTTGCTAGAGTGAGAGCTGGTGAACAACTTAATTTGGCTAATTGTATGAAGCTTGTTGCTTATGGAGGTGAAAAGATTCAAACCAAAGGCTCAGTAGTGCTTTCATGCTATTTGGCTAGGAACAGTTACAGCTTGCAATTTTATGTAGTCAGAATACCTGTGCAGTCATTATTAGGTCTCAGAGACAGTTTAAGATTGAAACTGCTTTCTTTTACCAAAGAAGTCCATCATGTAAGCACATGTCCCAGTTCCAGATTCAGTGATGCGATTTTCTCAGAGTATGCTGATATTTTCAATGGCAAGCTAGGCAAACCTCCAGTTGTATACTCCATGAAACTAGACCCAGAGGTCAGTCCAGTGGCCATACCAGTGAGGAGAGTCCCGATAGCTATGCAGGACAAAGTCAAAGTCAGTTAGACAAGATGGTGCAGCAAGGTGTGATTTGTCCAGTCACATAACCAACTGAGTGGGTGTCTTCCATGGCAGTAGCTCATAAAAAGTTCAGATGAAATCAGAATATGCACTGACTCAAGAGACTTGAACAAGGCATTAAAGAGACCTCATCATCCTATGCATACAGTCAAGGAGGTTGCCACCTTCATGCCAAGTGCCACTGCTTTTTTCTGTCTTGGATTCAAAGATCTCATTTTGGCAGGTAATGCTTAACTGTAAATCTTCATTACTGACTACATTCAGCACACCATGGTAGATACAGATTTCTCAGAATGTGTTATGGAATAAATTCTGCCAATGAAGTCTTTCAGCATGCAATGGAGCAAATGTTTTTGGGCTAATACAGCATTTTCTTGGTATTGTTAACTATTTGGCAAATTTATCCCTGACTTTAGTGAGTTATCAGTGCCTTTAAGAGAGCTGACATGCAAAACCTTGCCTGGTCATGGCTGAAACACCAGAGAGCATTTGCTAACCTCAAACAGCAAATTGCCAACCTGCCTACATTGAGATAATATGATGTCTACAAATCAGTAGTTCTTTCCTGTGATGCTTCAAAGTTTGGTCTTGGTGCAGTTATTCTTCAAGAGGGTAGACCTGTTGCCTCTGCATCTAGAACTCTTACCCAAACTGAAATGCAGTATGCTCAAATTAAGAAGGAACTTTTGGCAATTGTGTTCGCATGTTTGAAGTTCCATGATTATATTTATGGCCAAGCTATGCAAGTCAAAACTGATCATTGACCTCTAATCACTATTTTAAAGAAGCCTATGCATACAGCTCCAGCAAGACTACAAAGAATGATGCTTAGATTACAAAAATACAACTTCAAAATGGTCTATACAAAAAGCAAACTTCTTTGTCTGTATGTTGCCTTGTCCAGATCACCCAGAGATGCCAAAGAACAATTTGTTGCAGAGAATTTTGACTTTGATGTCATGGAGCTGTGTAGTTTTTCTGCCATGAGACTTGATGAGCTGAGAGATCATACAAAGATGTATCCAATTTTGCAGAAGCTCAACCACTTCATCAATGTTGGATGGCCATCAAAACAATCTTGTGTACCAACAGAAGTGAAACCCTATTTTTGATACAGAGATGAGATGCTGATGGAAGATGGTATTGTTTTCAAAGGTCCCAAAGTTATTGCTCCTACTTTCTTACAACATGAATAAATTCATATTTTGCATCGGGCCACCCAGGTTCTGAATCTACCAAAAGAAGGGTGAGAGGACAATTATTTTGGCCGTCTCTGTCGAAAGACATTGATAAAGTGCTTTCATCTTGTTCAGTATGCAACAGTACATTGCAAAAAGAGCCACTTCAGGTAAGCAAGATTCCTGAACTTCCTTGGTCAACAGTAGCCACTGACATATTTGAGTGGAACAATCAGCATTGCTTACTGCTGGTAGACTCTTATTTGAATTGGTTTGAGATCGATTTGCTACCTAACCTAACATCCATTGCTGATATTACTAAGCTGAAACATAATTTTTCTCATCCTATGATAGTCCACACAAAGTTATTTCTGACAACAGTACCCAGTTTACCAGTCAATTTTTCCAGAAATTTTCAAAAGAGTGGGACTTTATCCATGTTACTAGTAGTCTGGAATACCCACAGTCAAATGGCCTTGCTGAACGTGCATCACAGAGTGCAAAGCAATTACTAGAAAGGTCAAAGGGTGCCAATACTGATATTTTCTTGAATTTACTTAATCTCAGAAATATGCCCTATGATAATCTACTTGGCTGGCCTGCTCAGAGACTCCTATCTAGGCAAATCAGAACAACCTAGCCTATCAGTTCTAGTTTGTTGGTGCCTAATGCTGAAAACAACAGAACAATCAAAGCCCAAATCTTTAAGAAGTGTTCCTTTTAGCAGTCCAGCTATGATAAAACAAGCAGATTTCTTCATCCATTGAAAGAAGGAGAGACACTGAGGATGCAAATGGTGAAAGGTTTTCATCGAATTGGTCAAGTGAGAGGCATATATGCCAAGCCGAAATTCTACTTAGTGGAATCTGAGGGTACAGAATACAGGAGAAACCACAGGCATCTTCTGGTGTCTGAATTGATATTGCAGTATCATACCTGTGATGCAGACTCTAGATCTCAGAGCAACCCTGACAATGTTCATACTGAAGAACATGTCTCAGTAGCTATTTCCATTCCTGATGGTGTCCCAGATATCCCCAAAGTTGAATCATTCCTTGAAGACAGTTCCTGTTGCTAGATCTAATTCTGATTTACACAATCAGGTCATATTTCTAGACCTAATGTAAAATACACAGCGACCTTGACATGATTGTTTTATATGTGTTTAAGTTTGTGTGATTGCATGTCAAACAATTAGTTCTGTATAATTGCATGTCAAAAGATCATTTCTCTATAATTGCATGTCAGTGAATACTGTTATTTGGTGTATGATCTGTTTCTCAAAGAGGGAGGATTTAGAACAGAGCATGTGCTGTAACTTTAAGAAGCATTTCCAGATGTGGGCACGTGCATATAAATAGTGAGCATGTACAGAAAACAGCGCCATTTTGAGAGAACGACTAGAGTGTTAACATGTATGAGTGTAGTAGTCTGTTATGTTTAAGTTTAAGTTACTAAGCCTCAGTTCTGATGTGTTTGTGTGTAATAAAGCTGCTTGAACCGAACCCACAACTGTTTGTCTGTTTTATTCTGACCGGAGGAGCAACAGAACCATTTGCAAACTATATAAAGATCGAGAATAGAAATTAACGGCATACAGATAAATAATATATTAAATTCTAAGATATTGTTGTTTGCTGATGATATTCTTCTGACTTTAAATAAAATAAATATTCCCTTAAGGCTGTATTTAACGCAATAGAATCTTTTCAGAAAATATGTGGACGTTTAATGAAAACAACGCAAAAATTTTACTTATAAATACCAGTATTAATGTTATGGAATAAATATTTTCTAAATATGTAGAGGGATATCAAAAAATTACTTATCTAGGAATAACTTTAACAGAAAACATTAAGAATATAATAGAATAAAATTATAAAAATAATCTAGCTGCTATTAATAATCTTATTAACAAATGGAATAAGATTTCTTTTGCCACGGAAGAAAGATTTTCTTTAATAAAAATGATTATTTTACCAAAAGTTCTATATATAATACAATCCCATTCACTACTCCCTCCTAAAAAAAGTATAAAAGAATTAAATTTTTTAATTCTTAATTTTTTAATAGCTTAACAAATCAAGATTGGGTTTAAATCATTGCATAATAGATTGGTCCGTGGGTGGAATAGGTATGCCAGATATAGAGTTATATTCTTTATCATCATTTATAAAGACAAACTCCCTATGGTTAAATAAATTATAATGCTGTATGGAAAGGCATACAAGAAAGCATATGTTAGAAATCAAATCAGATAACATGCACACAGCAAAATATAATAATAAATAATCTTCTCTGGATATTAAAAGATTATATACTAGAAAACAGAAACATTACGATTAGTTTTTCTTATATTTCCTTAATGTTAAATACTTTCAGAAATTTTATTTATAAAAATCCAGGATATAAAGAATGTTTCTTTTATTTTTTCTTATAATATATGGATCCCTATCATATGATAGAAGCCTCATTTGACTGAGACCATAAGACTGAAATTTCAAAAGACTGAAAAGTCACTTGTCTGAAACCCATAACACTGAAACCCATAATACTTAATTTCAACATACTATATTGTAAACTGGACCAAATAAAACCAGACTAGGTGGGGGCTATGCTCCCTCCCCCCAATGTGGGGGGATGTGCCCCAACACCCCCTCTAACTATATAAACTAACTCCAGGATTGCACTACAGTGGGAAAAAGGGCATAGTAGTGACAGCACTGTGGTGCAATTGCAGAGTTGGTAATATTTAAGTGGGGGGTTTGAGGGGCACAGCCCCACCCTTTGTTCATTATTTTCTGATGTGTTAATATAATTAATAAATCAATGAATTTTGGTATGATTTTTTTATTGATGGTTACATAAAATTAATCTTATTTTCTATTGAATATCTATAGTTTTGAATATCTAACCCCATTTCTTTGCTTAGATTAAATTGGGTCTATATCAGCTTATCAAAATGATGTGTATTATTTATTTATTTATTTATTTTTATTTTATTTTATTTTTTTGCAGAACAATGATTTTTTTACCCTGGGAAAATAAATCGCTGTTCCGTGTCTTTGCTATTTTGGTTGTTCGACCTTTAGTGGTCGATCAACTAGCATTCGATGTTATCAGCTTTTGATAAGCTGATATAGACCCAATTTAATCTAAGCAAAGAAATGGGGTTAGATATTCAAAACTATAGATATTCAATAGAAAATACGATTAATTTAATGTAACCATCAATAAAAAAATCATACCAAAATTCATTGATTTATTAATTATATTAACACATCAGAAAATAATGAACAAAGGGTTTTTATCCAGAATGTGTAAAATAATTAAAAATGCAGAAGAATTTTTTAAATGAAAGTTTTTGGGATTATTTTAAAATTATAAATAATTATTATCCAAGTAAAGAAGATAAAAGATATATGTTGGTATCTTCAAAGCAAACTACATCTTCTATAAAGTAGAGGTTATTTACATGAAAATTTATGCACAAAACCTTCATAATTCCACATAAAATAGAATTAATGTATAAGAAAAAAGCAGGTTGTTGGAGATGTAAGACAAATATCAAAACAGATTGGCAACATATATTTTTGATTGTAAAGTTATTAAACCATTCTGAGATAATATTAATGCTTTTACAGGCTTTATTTAATGATAATTTCACCCTAGTCAAATCATTCATTTTATTCAACACTCCAATATCTGATTGTGTAAATGAATAAAATACTCACTTCTATGGAGTATCCTAGCAATTGGGAGAAAAATAATCACCAAGAACTGAAAAAATGAACAGACTCCAATGCTGAAAGAATTTATAACTATTGCAACTGACATTTGTCATTTAGAACTTCAAACAATCAAGATAAGAACAACCAGAGTTATCACGTTTTACATCTGGATGAAACTTAAAGATCTGCTAAATAAGCAGTCACAAACTTGCTAGTAACAATTTTTTTCTCAAGCATATCTAGAGTTTTAGATGTACAGTAGACACCTTTGTAAGTAGTTGTTTTAGTTATGTTTGCTTTTTATTTCATATTTAATTTTTTATTTGTTTATATATATATATATATATATATATATATATATATATATATATATATATATATATATATATATATATACACATATATGGGTTCCCTTCAGAAGATCATATGGCCAAGACTATATGATCAAAGTTTTTAAACTTCAAACATTCTGAACAGAGATCTCCATACAATGCAGAAAGGAATATTTTCTCTTTTCTTCGCTGTAGTGTGATCTTGGCATTGGTATATTTAAATAGTAGGGGATGTGGGGGTGAAGGGGGGCTTGCCCCCTGCATAAATGTGTGCAGGAAATTTTTTTTGTTTTTGTTTCAGGTGTTCGAAGTTTTGAAACTTCAATCATATGGTCTCGGCCATATGAAATTCGAAGTTTTAAAACTTCGATCATCTGAAGTAGATCTATAAATATATGTAT
The DNA here is from genome assembly GCF_019279795.1 of Protopterus annectens. Lineage (NCBI taxonomy): Eukaryota > Metazoa > Chordata > Ceratodontiformes > Protopteridae > Protopterus > Protopterus annectens. Next base: position 762,318,117 of record NC_056746.1, read on the forward strand.
ATTCTTACACTTGGTGGAAGGTGCTATGATTTATGTTGTTTACACTCAGTATATGTATGATATGTGTTTTCAGTGTTTTGAGTTTCAGCGTTTTGAGTTTTCAGTGTTTTGAAGTTTCAGTGTTATGAAGTGAATATATATATATATATATATATATATATATATATATATATATATATATATATATATATATATATATATATATATATATCCTAAATGTTGCAGTCTGTTATTTATTTGTTAAAATTAATAAAAATATTTAAAAATAGTACAATACAAAATTTCTGGATTGTCTGAATCCCTGCTTTGGTACTTTTGTGCCACACTGTAAAGATTTCTTTGATATTCTAGTCTGTTTCATATAGCATCCCCAGTATTATTTATTGTTCTAGACTGCTCCACTTTGTTTTCATTTTTGGGTATTCTGCACTTCACTACTACCAGAAAAAAGATTTACAGACATTTCTTTGCATTTTAAAAATATGACTAGGTTTAGTCTTGAAGTGCTGTGGGGAATGTAATAAACAGGTTTATAAAATTACTCCTGTCACTACCAACTTATAATTGATGTACAGGGGCTAGAGCATCTTGACCATACTACTGCTAAATAATATGTAAGGATCTTTTGGCCTTGAGAGATTAATTATGCACTTTCACATACACCTGTCACATCCAAGTGATCTTTATACTGACAAGGGCAGATCATAATTACAACTACAGGATTGCCAGGATTGTATTTTCCTTTTTCCCCACCCAATGCCTTCTAGTTTTGTCTTGCTAACATCAACTAAAACATGTACATGATTATTTTGCACACACACACACACACACACACACACACACACACACACACACACACTGTTTTTCAGGAGTTATTAATGATATTTGTCAAGTAGCAACAACCTATTCCCATAACATGTTGCCACCAACCAAACCACGAGTATTTTCAAGCAGTCACTATTCAAATGGAGGATATCACCAGGTCTACATATATATTCCTTATAGTAATAAATAAAACACCAGCCACAAGCTTTTCAAGTTAAATGAATAAAAACTCTTTACTTGAAATAAATAATAATTAACTAGTGAACTTTGTCTATACAAGCAGCCATGCACCTGCACAATGACAGACAGAAGAGACAGAGAAATCAGACATCTTATATGGTCCTGTCTTTAGCAATAGCCAAAGACTACTAAATTCTGTCTACCTCCGAAATGTAACTCCAAACAGATGTTACAGTCTCTCAGGCAATGGATCCAATACTGGAGCTTCTGTCCCAGAACTGCATTTCACTGTGCTCACCACAAAAATGAAACTCAAACAAAAGCAAAGCTTAACACTTGCTCTCTTTCCCTGTCGGCTTAAAGGACTTCCAGTTCCTGTGTTTCCTGTTTGCTTTTATACTTGAATATAGCAGCTCGTGTTTCCACAAACATATTACTCTGTGGGGAGCTAGAATACAAATAATCCACATCCTTTGAGCTGGAGAAACTATTTAAGAAACACTGAGCTTTGATCATTTCAAATATGTGCACATCTGAGAAGTTAGTACAATTTCTAACAGTTCTGCATTTCCACTGAAAGCAATTATATATAGTGCACAGATTGCAGTTTTTACTTTTCATACATGTTTTATACTGCATGATTTAAAGAAAGCTACAGCTACAATTTTAATTAAGCAAAACAAATTTAACTTAGCTTAATATGGATTTTTGTATGTTTTGCTGAAAACCAATCGGAAGCTTAACTCAGCCTGTTACAGAATTAATACCTTTAGTTCAGACTTTTATGCCACCAAGCATATGAGGTACTTTGGGATGTTAGTATAAGCATGAGGGGTTACTGATAAAGTTGCAGTCTGGGAAATTTTGCTGTAGTCATGGCTGATGACTCCTTTGAAGCTGTTTTTTTTTTTGTCTTGAGAGCTACTGGGAACTGTAGTTCTCTCCAGTAACTCTTTTCATTGGGGTTATTTCTGGTCAGGAGTCAAAACTTTGCCATTCCCAATAATGCCCATGACACTTTCTTATCTTGATTAACTAGTTCCCAGACTTCATAACTTGTTGCAGAATACACATTACACCATAGTTTCTATAGATTTATGAGGGAAGTTTACTGGATTTTTTCTTAGAAGTCATACTGTTGTGATATTGTTGGCTTTGGAAAGCACAACACTGTGAAATCTTCTAGGCTGTGTAATATACCTGCATAGCATGGGTGCACTGGGTTATTGGTTATCATTTTATGGTAGCATACTTAGGATGACAGGTTATCTTCAGGTTTGGTTTTGAGAATGCAGAGGGGCATTTCTGCTTATTCAAATTAGATAATTATACTGTATGTTGACTGACTGGTAAGGGAATCAAAAATGTGTGTAACCAGTTCCTGTAACATATGTACCTGACCCTTACCTCAAAGAAAGCTTCTCTTTTGCTAGAAGCATCTAAGGAAGTAATTCAGATGTATGTGCACAAGGCTGTCAAATTAATGAAAGGATGTAATTACCTTTCCTGTTATCAGAAGTTTCTGTTATATAATTCAGGTAAGACCATCAATACAATCTGTATGGGTTATCTTGTATAACTAACCGCCTTTTTGCAAGAGGGCTTCTTTCTTTCTTTTACCAGAAGCTGATTAAAGTTTACATGCAAAGCTTTTGGGAATCAATCCAATTTTACAGTTCTCCCTCATTCCCTTCTCACTTTGAGAGGTAAGATAATTTCAAAAAATTGTGTCACTACTGCTTCTCAGGCACTTTTGTTTTAGTCTGACTGATGTAAAACTTCATCTTTCTGTTTGGTAGCAGATGGCGAAATCTGTACTAGAGCAGTATAAGCCGCACAAATGCTGACTTAACTGCAGTATTCTTTGATTTAACCATGCCATTCAACAGATACAAAAATAAATCCTCCTTCAAGACTTTCAGCCTTCGTCTTCAGCAAAGTATATAGTGTAATTTTTCCTTCCATCTTTAGCAGATTCCATTTGTTAAATGAGAGGGAAATGAAGGTGTCAAAAAGTGAACTAGGCTTAGTTGGCATTTATAGGCCTAGTAGTCATCGATACTTCTCATTACAGATAGCTGCAGCCTTCCTTGTAATTTTGTTTTTCACCAGTGTTGTAGCACCTAAGGTGATCTGTTGGAAACTCTTTTTTTTAACAAATTTGTCCTGTCTCGTGGCATTGACAAGAAGTTAAAGGTCTGTTTAGGATATTATAGATATGGTCACTGCTTAAAAGTTTCAGTACATGCAGTTAGAGTAAATTTTCACCTGTGCTGGTACACAGTGTTAATGCATTAATGTAGTGCATTCACCTGGGCTTCTGAAGCTAATTGATGCAGAAGTCTATAGAATATAAACTATGTGTGCAAATTTTCATGTGATTGGCAATTGGTACTGCTGCCATACCATATTTATCTGATTGTATGCTAAATTTGTTTTATCTTTATTATGCATTGTTCAACCCAAGTGGAATAGGTGTAGTAGCATAAGATTTGCATGCATGCAGGTCCAGTAGATGAAGTGGTATGACCACTCATTTGTCTTCTTGTAGTTCATTGAGGTTTTTTCTTGACAAGGCCAGTCATGTGATGGCTCTTTATATATCAGCAACATTATCCTTAGTCTCTTTAGGTAGGATCACTTCCATGTGTATGGTTTACATGTTTAACTCACAGCTGTTAGGGGTCAGGTCATTTTATATTTCCCTTGCATCATTGTTATGGGGAAACTCCTACTGTTGTTCGGTCTCCTTCGGGGATAACATGCTGTGTTCACTACTGCACCATTGCCATGGAGATGTTGCTGACACTGTACTTTAATTTTATTTTATTTAAGTTTGTTTGTGGGGGTTGTATAAGGTCAATGGAAGCATTTCAAACACAGCTTACTTGGTTACAATCACAGAAACATGCAGACAAGAGTAAAAGCAACAAGCAGTCTATTAGAAAACACTTTTGACACAACTTCTAGAAAAGTGAGCAATGACTTAAATAACCTTCATCTAGAAAAGAGATTGCTGAAATATAATAATGTTTGCATGGTAGTTAGAAATTCGAGTTGAATTAAGTAGGTCTTACATTTGATTCATAAAGAGAAGGGAAATAGTTTGCATATACATAGTGTTTACATGCAACAATAACAGCCAAAGGGTTTGACATCCCTGAAAAGAGGATGAGGAAGTGAGAGAGGAAGAAGTCTACTCAGATTATGTGTATGGCCTGAAAACATTTAAACTGGGCTTTTTTTTGTGGAAATGTGTTTTGAATTTTGGCCTAAATTTGAAGTAAGAGGCGAGGTCTTTCAAATGGAGAGGGAGGAATCTACACAATTTAGGTGCTAGTACTGAAAACGCATGATTTGGTGTAGATTGGTTTAAAGGTGTTGAAAAACAGGGCAAGTTTTGGGAATGACTTCTGTGAATATAGCAGGAGGAGTTTGGTGTGAGTTTTGCTGCATGGAGAGATTATATTTCTAGATGAAAGAATTTGAAGACAAGTGGGGCAAATAGAATATTTTTTTTTTTTAACTGGTAACTGGTTAGCTTTACCGAAAGTGAAGCAGTACTGTTCTTGAGGGGAGAGTGAGTGACATCATGCTACACATGAATTTGAACTAGTGACCCTTCTGGCTTCCTCTGTGACCAAATGATCTGTCTGATACATGACCACACTGCTGTTCATTGATATACATGTCTATCTACTAGAAGTCAGCCAAAATGTCATGGGTCACATGGTGGCAATGAAACAGGTTAATGTCCATTGTAATTCAAGAACTGGAAGGTGCTCCTTGTGACTTTTTATCTTTCAAAGCTACTATAACTATTACCACAGAACCAAAATATGTCTGTCAGCACTTTATTTTTTCAATTTTTGTAGTATAATTCTATCTGGACACAATACCTTATCTTTCAGATCTAAATTATATGTATTAGGGTAAGGTTGGTCGATCCATGTGTCCTATTTACTGATCAGGCGGAATTAAATTTGTTCTGCAAATACAGCCAAGATGATTTGTCACCATTTAGTTACCGACAGAATGTAGTGGGCTGTGACACTCAGCAGTCTGCTTTTCTTGATTGGGGAACAACAAATATACTAAGCACCCTTTATGTGACTGCAGAATTTATGTAGTTGGATAAGAATGGGCTGCCACATTCCCAGCACTTGAAGTAACAGTATGTAATCTAGACTTAAAGAGGCAGTGGGAGGATATCAGCACCCACAGACCTCATGGTGGCTCTGCCCAGCATTCTCAATCATTTTTTGAATATCTGATACACAAGTCTATCTTCAGAGATTGTTATATATCAAAACAGCTCTTCTATTGTGCACTTGTTTGTAAATTAACTTAGCAGGACCTTGTCTTATTGGCAGTCCCTGATGTTCTGTTGTGTTATACACTGTGTCACTGTATCAAGTTGTTGAAAGTATATGCTTCAGATACTCATCCAGTTATGCTGTTAAACTGTTTACTGAAATGGCTCACTTCAGATGCTGTCACTAATCAATGTTGTTGTTATTATAACAAAAAACACGTTAATGCAACGTGAGCTCTATTGTCCCAAGTAATGCAGAAACTTTTTCTGAAGAAATATATTAAAATTAAAATACATTTAAACAGGGTTCCTAAGTACATGTAACATGCTATACTTTCTGGCAAATGTTAAAAGCCAATTAAAGATGTTATCACATGATGACAATTTAAATTTCAAATCACAGATACACAAAATGTCTGAAAAAATCTGCTCTATAGATAACATATATGAACTCCTGATTCTGAAATTTAGACCAATAGCATACTTATCAAGAGCAGTCAAATTCCTGAAGTATTAACATAAATATGAAAATTAACCCATAATAAGAAACAGTATGTAAAAGTTACTTAAGAAAAGTAGTTTGGTTGAGACTGCAGTGAAGGGTGAAGAAAAAATGTAGTCATTGAGACTGAGTTGGTGATTTGCATGGAGTAACAACTGATAGTGTAGTTAAAGTACCTAGAAACAAGTACCAAAGTCCCCACCTCTGATATCATTTGCATGTTGTTTTAACACCAAAACATATTTTTTGTAGTTATTGCACATACAAGTCTCATGACAAACTATAATTGAATGTCACTAGATCACTAAAACCTGACAAAAAAAAAACTTTTAGAGAACCACAGAGGTGTTTTTTTATACAGCTGAGCCCGAGCCTCATGTTGAATGACATCCACACACATGATCAAAAGTTAATTAGTACTTTTTACCCTAAAATATATATGTGTGTGTGTGTGTGTGTGTGTGTGTGTGTGTGTGTGTGTGTGTGTGTGTGTGTGTGTATTTGTTTGTCAAGACAGTGCACAATCCACATGGATCTTTTTCAGGCACAGTCTGGTAGCTATGTCTAGTTAAGTGATTTGTTCAAAGTAAAAAAAAGAAGTAGGCAAAATACATAAAACATAAGTTTACGATCTGAGTGGGTGCCTATTGGGTGAAAACAGCACACAAGTTTTTAATGTCCTTTTTGCTAAAGGGACTGCTGCATGTAGTATCTTGGCAGCCGGAAGCAGGCACCTTCTCTTGACAGAAGCTATTCTGTATTGGGATGTTTTATGTACAAAATAAAACTTACCAAGCTTTTGGGCAAGTTGTTTCATACAGTCATACTACTAAGCTACCAAAGAAATATAGCAGTAAAACAAAACATGGTTATAACTTCCTATTCACTATCATCACTATTATCTTTGTGTAAACTTTTACTCTGGGCCCTACTTTTTATATTAAGTGGAAACGTGCTAATCAGTGTGCAGAATGCAAATGTATAGTTTGCACTTCAGAATATTTTGTAATTTGTAAATCTACACATAGACACATACACACACACACACACACACACACACACACACACACAGTAAGGCAACCAGTATGCCAATTGAATAACACGGACATATCAGGTTATGCTGAGATACAGCATCTTTATCTTTCCCTTACCATTTTTGTTTAATTCAGAGATGGCCTTTTTAATTAAATAACTCTTCAGCACTCAATTTGTAATCACTTGTGGGGTGATAAGTACTACAGTTATGTTCACTACAGTATTCTTCAGTCATTCATACAAGAAATTCAAGAGCCCCTCAGTGGCACAAAGACATTTTTAATGTATAGCACATCATCTGCCCCATTCCTTGACCTTACATTGTTAATTCCCTGCCTCCATACAGATATGCTTTAAGTTCCTGTGTTTCAATAACACAGTTTTCCCTCCATTTATTATTGCTATATTTACACATGTAAAAACTTTTAGTCTGAGGGAATATGTTCAGATGTTGGGAAGTCTTTTGATATCCTGGTCCACTTATAATCTATGTCTTCCTGCTTTCCCTTCACATCTCCTGTTTTCTGCTTGCACTTTATCCTTTGTTAATCATAAAACCGAGTCTTGGTATATGCTTTAGGTTCACATGATAAATTAAGTTTGCTAATAGTCATTTTTCCTGTACGAATAGTAAAGCAGCATACCCAGCTAATGTTGCTCTATCTTCTGTATCTCCCAGTACCTGGGATTGAGGGCCATAGGCTTATTAGTCTGTCAGTTTAGTTGAAGTAGCAATGAATGAGGATCCCACTGAATAAATTTAACATTTATATGATGAACAAAATGCCTCTTACTCGCAGCCACGATTTCAGAGATGGTGAATCTGAAGCTGGCTGACCATGTAAATACAGCTAAAAAATACATCATGACTGGTCACTTGCATGTAGTTCCATCAGAATGCATATTAGGGAAGGTGTAATCACCTCATTTATGAGAGTTTGCGGAACACAACCTCCCATAGCATGAAACAAATAGGTAAAATGTGGAATACTTGTACCAACTGCATGTTCATAACAGCATATATTTCAGTCTGAAAAGAAAAAAATGGTTCAGCTTTTCCCCTTAAACCGAATCAGATTCTTTGCTGTAATATATTAAACATGGGTAGCCACTCAGGCTTCCTATTTCAATTCTGTACTACTTGCCATCCTTAGAATGGAATGAAGCAAACTAGAGACTGCCTTTAAAAAAAAAAACAGCAGTAAAATAGACTGATTGCCATCTCTCTCTCTCTTTCAAACATCCACACATTGTCCCTGATAACACCCTCCACTGTGGTCTCAGCCAATCAAAATATGTATCTGATGAGACCAAGCCTAACAAAAAGCACACAGAGCATACATAACATGATGTATATGCATCTGACTGAGACTGAGATGCAGACTAACTTGTTGGAACATGAGCCTGAGCTGAGCTTGTACTTAAGCTTGAGTTTGGCTCAAGCGAGCCTGGTTCTCCCATCCATATATCTAATATTGCATTCAAACCTGTGTCTGAACCTTTGATTATGTGGTGCCATCTACAGTAATATAAGGTTCCTTCAAAAGCACAACAGGTTTAATTCTTTCCAACATTTCTCAAAAATATACATGAAATTCCATGTGTATATTTTGTGTATCTTTAGATAGTGAATGAAATGTACACTAATACTCTATTGTAAAATGTTTTTCAGTGGGGTGTTAGTGTACTGATATAATTTGGTAAATAAAGAAGTCCACTGCAGTGGAGCCTCGACTAAACAAAAAGGAAACAGCTGTCATTTTCTTTATGCTCACTAAACAATAGACACATTTAGCAAACATAAAAAAGAAAAGAAGAACAACAAATAATGTGTGTGTGTGTGTGTGTGTGTGTGTGTGTGTGTGTGTGTGTGTGTGTATGTGCGCGCACATGCGTGGCGAGAGTGAGCTTGCATATATGTGTGCAGGAGAACTGTATGATTGTTTTTTCTGTTCATTTCATCACAATGAGACATCTGAAGTGTACTCAGTTAAGAAAGTAGCAGTAATTGCTGGGCAATTTTTTGTTCATGTGTGTGAGTGTGTGCGTGCATTGGATGCAAAATACTTCCTAAAACAACAATTGGATATGCTACAGCAAGTAAGAGACATTAGGCAAAGGAACTATTTTACATAAAAAATATAAATAAAATGTATATACTAATAAAAATGAAAATTCAAAGCTATTTAATAGGTAGTCCATTATCTAAGCTCTGGGGTGGTTATTATGAGGGAAACAGGGAAATAATGGGACTTCCATGGGTAGTTGTCCATTATTTCACTGATAATGCCCACCCTATGAGGCAGTACTGCTTGCTTATTATACCTTCTTTAGAATCTGCTCATCCTTTCAGCATTGCAATTCTCAAAGTATTTATACTTCGAAAACAATTGACAGAACACTCATGGGCAATTGGAATCCACATTATTTATGCAGATAAACAGTTTTAGCTATTTACTCTAATGTTCTTTCCCAATACTCCCATAGTAACAGTAACTTACATGCCTTTTTTGGCATTGTTAAAATATATTTTGAAGAAAACTACAGACTTCTGTTGCACAATTGTAACTATTGAGAAATTTGCATTGTCTTCAGTATGCCTGGTTCAGTCAACATCGAGCTTTCTTACTGAAGTAGCCAATTATAGCCTGACATAACCCCAAGCAAGCATTCAACAACTTATAGCTTGTCTTGACTTATACACATTATGCAATGAATGGAAACTTCTCTACATAAACTGAATAAAAAAAACAAATATTCTGTCTCAAAGAAGCACATCAAACTTGTTTCTTAATATAACTGGAAATGTGTGCCTGAAAATCTTACATGAATTTTAAAGCACGGGATTCAGTAATAACTGATGAATATGATACTTTTCTATGGTACCAGTATTAATAGTAGAATTTGCCCACAAGTAAAAACAAAACAACAGCAAAACACTATCAGAAGCATTTATATTCAGCTAGTCTTTATTAAATAAACTGAAATTTCATCCCATTTTTAATAACTGCTGGGAACAACAGCTGGTATACAATACCATTGTGAATTATTTTCCATTTCAAAAAATGACAGCGCAAACAAACATCACTCTGTAGTCCATGGAGACTATCAATTTTGAAGCTAGCAATGAGAATTTTTTTTTTACCAGAAGGCACGTGAAGCTCCTTATTACATATTTGATGTCTCTTTTTTCAGCAGATAAGAATAAAGCATATAAAACTGCTTTCAGGAAAACACCTGTCTCTCAGCTCTTTCTAGGAGAACCCATTTGTACATGCAGAGCAATACATACTAAATGCAGCAGTATTTGTCACAAATGAGCACTTTATCACTTGTGAATGAGATATATCTGTTTTGACTATAAACCAGTTATGACTATAAAGTTTGCCTGCTCTAGAATTGATTGAGTAAGGCATTTGTGTGATTCAGTGACATCAAATGTTGATGTTCTTTGCACTTTCATGGGAATAGTTTGTACTCTGGTTGCAGAGCTTTGCAAGTGTATATACAACATGTAATATCATTATATTTCTAGTTTTTCCCATGATACCATGGGGTACTTTCACAGACAGAGAAGTACACAATTTCCTGTGGAGCTTCAGGGTCAGGGAGTTACCAACTTTATTCATTATTCTTTTGTTTTCTTCTCTTTGGGGGCAGGAAACAGAACAGGAAGTTCCCAGAAGGCCTGCATGCATAAATACTACAGTAATTCATACTGGTAGTATATGTATGGTTTATATTATACTCATGAAAAGGACCTTGATAGATCATGAGGGACTAGGCAGAGTGACCAAACTAGTGCCCCTTGTACCACAGATACATATATAAATTATTATTATTATTTTACATTTGTTGACTGGGTTTGTCCGGCTGAGCTGATAGCCCTTTTTCAGCAGAGGCCCAGGGAGAAAATCTTCACATTATTTACATTTAAGCAAAATTATTACATATTTAAAATACATATACTAAATATATACATACATACATATATATAAATATATACATATATACATATTTATAACATATATAAATTACCCAGCTTCTCAGGGTGCACTGCTATTATGCATAAATCTCTAAAGTGTTTTAATTAATGCCATTGCATAATTTTTACTCTGTTTTCTTCCATCTCTCAAGTGCTGTGAGTCTGTGAGGAAGGCTTTAAGGTATACACAGCATGTGGGCACCAACAAATGGGGTGATATATTCACAGTATATTGAGTACATGCAGTTTGTGCCACTATACAGATGGCAACAGAAAGAAATCAATCTATATTTTTTCATGCAGGATGGATATATTTAAATGAAAAGATAAAATAATAGAAGTTTTTCACACACCTAACCTAAATTATTTGCAGGAAAGATTACCTTAAAAGAGATTACAATAAAAGAGATTAAAAAAGATTGCAGAGTTTTTGAAAATTTCTACTAGCTGCACTCAATGTGATTTGTAAATTTGTGAGATATGTCATATTTTACTGCCCAAATGTCATTAAGTACACTTGTGGAGAGAATTAGTTCCCACTGTATAATATAAACTATGCTGGGCATCAGCCCTTGACTCATCCTGTCAGCACTGCTGTTTCATGCCCTCTCTCTCTCTCTCTCTCTCTACAGGTAGCTGGAATGATTATCTATTTCCTCCCACAGAAAGACAATATATACTCCTAAGTTACTTATTAACCCTACCACATCATGACTATGGTGCATTCCTAAATGTAGGCTTTTGATACCTAAGCTGAGAAAGCTACTAAATCAACAGGACAACAAAGAATTCTTTCATATCTAGTCATGCATTTGTGCACAGTGCTTTCTGTCACAAAAGGAGATACTGCCAGCCCAGCTATCTGGAATTTTGTAAATAATTATATATCATTTGTGAATATCAACATGATTCATATGCTTCTGTATCAAATGTATTAGAACTGTATGTCATATAAGCTGGTTTATACAGACGTGTGCTGAAGAGGTATTTTGCAAAGTGCTGTTTAAAAATGGATCCAAAGCATGCCCTGCTGGAAGGGAACAGAAATATACATACACTATTGTAAGTGTTTGAATGTATATAATTTAACAGTGGAAAATAGGACACAGAAGGTTAACTTAAAAAAAATAGCTGAAATTAAATTACTTTATGGCAGCAAGGAGGCACTATGTCTAAAACTAGGGAACTTTCTGCATTGTCTGGCAAGTGTTTCATTGTTTTATGACTACCAGCAAGTACCAAGATTTCATCTGGGGTAGAGCCAGATGACAAGAAATGATCTATTTTTGCAAGCTATCCCAGCAGTAATATTTAAGATATTAATCTGGAAAGTCACTAAGTGAAAGACAGTATTGTGTATTTGTCTTTGACCTGACAACTTCAGACCCACTCACCACATCTGCCTTGCTTGCTCTGAAGTAAGTTATTAGGGTAATTCTGTTAGATACAGTCAGAAATATAGCAATGCTTAGCTTATATGCTTTTCTTTATTTATTTGAGACTGCTCTGCAATGTTGTTTTAAATATTTCCTGTGATTTTGAACTATGATGTTACTGTAAATGTATATTTAGGATTGTCTTGTTCTTTTATTATTTATTATTAAATATATTTAAATCTTTGATTGTGACTTGTCTGTCCAGACATATATAAGTTTTGAGAGTACTTGCATATTTATTTGGTGACACTGTGTAGGCCACTCCCAATAGCCCTGCTCTTGGTCAAATTACCATTTGTATTTATAGCAACATTACACAGTAAGATTAGACACCCTTTGTTAAAGGCCTTAAAGTAGATGATAAGGAGTGACTGGTGGCAGGGGAAGCTACCTTATAGTGTGGGCAGAAGGGGGCATAGCTAGTAAACCTGTGCCAGCCTTTTCCAGGTGTGTGTGTGTGTGTGTGTGTGTGTATATAACTCAAACCTCAAAGAGTGTGTGTGTCAGCTACTTGAGCAGGGACACAAAGCACTGGTTGGACAGAGAGGGTGCTGGAGGTCTTGGCTTGGTCATTCAGTTGAGATCTCAAGTATAGCTGTGCCAGTGGGGAGTCTTAGTGGGGATCTGGAGAAAGAGGGAGAAACCAACCCCTGACTGACTATGGTCTCTGTGTGCTTGTAAGGGAAATTACACTTGATGCAGAGAGCTCCATCTGGAAATACTGTGTGTGTAGTTATCATCCTCTCAATGTACATCCCCCACTGGTGTTAGTGGTAAGGATTGAGGCTCCTTGATTACTAGGCCAGAGGTGGGGTATCACACTTTCAATAATGTGTTATAGCAAATTCCTGTAAAAGTTATTCCATTGAAAGAAGTGAAGAAACTTTTAACCAACTGTCAAATAATAAAACAATTTAGGTTCAGTCATTTTCAGATATTAAACGAAAAAAACCAAACCAAAGTGAAATATTTATTTCTCTAGCGCCTCGGCCACAAGAATGGTTGGAATTAGTTAATTTTTCTAAACAGAAAGATTTGGTTATAAAGCCCTCTGATAAGGGGAATAAAATAATCATTATGCATTATACGCAGTATTTAAATATGTGTTTAGATTTGTTAAAGGATGAAACCGTTTATTGTATAGTTAATAGTGATGATGTTGAACGAGCTAAGGACAGGTACATATCTTTGATACAGAAAGGTTTAAGATTGGGATACTGGTCTGAAACTGATGTTAAGAACAAGATGATTATTTCGGATACTGGTTCAGCTTATTTTTATTGTCTACCTAAAATTCATAAAAATGTTAACAATCCACCAGGTAGACCTATAATTTCAGCCAGTAGATATTTTTTGCATAATTTGGGAGTCATATTACATCAGGTATTACTGAAGGAAGCACAATTGCTTCCTTCGTATATACAAGACTCCTTTGATTTTTTAAATAAAATAAAAGATGTTATGTGGAAAGATAATATGTATTGGATTACAATAGACGTGAAGAGTCTTTATACTAATATTAAACATGTGTTTGGTATGGAAGCAATATACAAACAAATGGGGGATCATCCTCTTACACATTATGTAATGGATTTAGTGAGATTTTGTTTAGAAAATAATTATTTTTATTTTGATAATCAGATTTTTCATCAAATACAGGGTATGGCAATGGGTGCTCCATTTGCACCCATGTATGCTAATATTTTTATGGGAATGGTTGAACAAGAATGCATTTATACTAATTCATTTGTTAAAAAATATGTGAAATTTTATTATAGATACATTGATGATTTGATTTTTTATGTGAAGGTGGCATGGATTTGGTATTAAATTTTGTATATGAAATTCAACATAATAGGTTTGATATATCTTTTGATGGATTATAATATGGACAATCAGTTTCCTATTTAGATATTAATTTGCAAGGTAATATTGGAAAACATGTTAGTACAAGTATCTATAGGAAATGTGGTTGCCACATGATTTTTTGAGGGGTACTAGTTGTCACCCTAAACACACCGTTGAAGCCCTACCTTATGGTGAATTTTTGAGAATCTCCCATTTATGCAACGATAATGATATATTTTTGGAGGAAATACAGCGCACTAGAACTATGTTTATAAAAAGACAATATGATGCTAAGTTAATTGATTTGGATATCCAGAAGGTATTTAATATGAGATATAATACCAAACCTTTACAAAATAATAGAGGTAATATTTATAGTGGTAATAGTGTTAAGAGAGACAATTTTTTTCTAGTTTCCACTTATAATGTTTGTAGTGATAGTATTAAAAATGTATATTACATTTTTGGGGATTTTTAAAGAATTTCAGTGAACTTAATAATCTAATGGAAAAAAGTTATTTTTTTCTTATAAAAGGGGTAAAAATGTTAAAGATATGGGTTGTACATACTAGATTTGTTAGACCAGTGTTGAAATTATATTATCATATTACTAGTATAGGTCACCTCACCATGTGGTAAATGTAGCGGTTGTTCATATATAATTAACTTTTTTCTATGTATTAATAATATTAGTTTTAAACCTAATGGGACATATGATTGTAGGACAGATAGGGTTATTTATGCCATAAAATGTGGATGTGACAAGTTTTATATTGGGCAAACTAAAAGAATGTTTAAGATTAGATTATTTGAACATTTAAGAGATATTAGGACAAATAAGTTAGAGAGCCCTTTAGCCCAATATTTCTATGAGTATCATGGTGGCCAATGTGATAGTTTAAAAGCCACTATTTTGCAGCAAGTGGCTTTAAATGAACTTGATGTAAATAGGATTAAGAAATTACTTTTAAAAAAAGAAACTATTTTTATTTTGAAATATAATACTTTGATACCTAAAGGTCTTAATACAGACTGTTGTTGGAGAAGTGTGATTTGATGTGATATTTTATGGTGTGTAGTGTTTTTTTAATTTGAATAATTGGTTGATTGTTTGATTGTTCAATCAATTAATTATGTTTGTAGCTGTTATTATTTAAACTGCTTTTATGAATGGTTTGTTACTCCTTGAAGGCTTACTGTGGCCGAGGCGCTAGAAAAATAAATACTTCACTTTGGTTTGGTTGTTTTCGTTTTTGTGGTGTAGCAATTTTTTCCTGCTGTTGTTCGTGAATTTTCAGATATTAAACTTGGGTATTTTGTAAGTAAAATGGGAAAATAGAATTTAGCATGTGGAAATGGAACACAGAAGTAAAGATGGAAAGTACAGTTGTGTAAGTTGAATTTGCCATAACAGTAGATGCTCGAATGATCTAAGAGTTGGCCAGCTTCCAGAGCTTCAGGGCACATTCCACACACCCAAACTATCAAGCAGTTTAAGCTGAGATGACTAATAGACAAGTTTGGGTGCAAAGCCTTTCAATGATTTCCTGCCAACAAAGAAAGGTAGACTGACCCCCGAAAGGATGATGCTAGGAGTAACAAAAATAAACGTCTGTACACTGGTATTAAAAAAAAACACATCCAAAAAACAAGGGGTGAAGGGATGGAGCAGCTACTGCAGCAGTGATCATTCAAACATCTACTGTCATGGTAAGTTCAGCTTACACAACTGAACTGTGTTCTTCATGTTGATAACTGCTGCAGTAGCATTAGTTATATGGATACACAGCTAATTATATCTAGAAGGATAAAGTAGAATGGTCCAGGAGCCCATGAAGAACAGTCTTAATAAAGATTGATCTAGACCTAGAGAAGGAAGCAACCTTATGGTGCTTTGTAAAACTATGTATACTGGACTAAGTAACAACTATTCTAGAATCCATCCCTTTCCAAAAAGCCATAGATGAAGCCAAGGCCCAGATAGAGTGGGCCTTCACCCTGGCTGGAATAGATTTGTCATGGTGAGTATAACAGTAGGTAATCACATTAGACAACCAATCAGAAATAGTCTGATTTGATACAGGTTGCCCCTTCTTCTTACAATCACAAGATATGAACAATTGATCTAAAGATCTGAAAGATTTAATTCTGTCAATATAGTACCTGAGTTGTCTCTGGACATCCAAGGAATGGGATATTCTTTCTTTCTTCCATTTTTAGGTTCAGGAAAGAAAAGGGGGAGCTAGATAGTTTGGCTTAATGAAAACTAAACTTGAATAACACTTTAGACATAAAAGGATTAGATTTCAAAGATACCCTGTCACTATGTAAAATGTGGTACGGCTGACTCACCATAAGAGCTTGAAACTCAGGTACCTTATTGCAGAGGTCAGAGCAATCAGTAAAACTGTTTACCATTTTAAGAACCTCAAGTCAGCCAGATAACCTTGTTACCTTCTCAAACATAAAATTAGGATCCCAAGGAGGAAACACCAGTTTTTTGGAGGCATCTTGGAGGTATCTTATGCAAGATCTCTTTCAAGAAAATTTGGCAATTTGAAAGAGGAGGATCCATGGGCAGACATGTTGAAATGGCTGATAAATTAACCTTGACAGGGGAATAAGAAAGGTCATATGATAGTAAATCACACAAGTAAGTTAAAACCACAGAACAACAAGCCCTAAATGGGTGCTGGTTATGTTGTTGACACAAACTAAAAAAAAACTTTTCCATTTGCTAATATATGATTTTCTAGTAGCAGGCATTCTTGTCTCCATTAGTACCTGCTGCATGTCCTCATAATAACAGATGCCTAAAAAGAATCAAGACACTGTCATCCAAACAGTCAATTGAAGATAACTGATGCTGAGCTGTATCAAACATCCCTGTTCTTGTGTGAGTAGATCTATTCTGCGAGAAAGCTTGTGATAATTGCCCCTGCCCATTTCCAAAAAAAGGGAAACTACGGCTGACAGGGCCAGAAGAGAGTCACCACAATGATCTTGGGGGATTCCTTCTTTATCTTCAGAAGGACCCTGGATATTAGTGGAAAGGATAGAAAGGCATACATGAATACTCCTGTCTAAGAAAAAGAAAAGGAATCTGTTTCCAGGCCTTCTTGCATTGAGTCCTGGAACAGAATTCTGCCAGTTGATTTTTCAGAGACGAGGCAAAGAGGTCAACTTGAGGAACTCCACACAAATGAATCATATCTTGGAAACCCCCCTGATCTAGTTTCCATTAATGGGGGCCTGCTCTGCACCTGCACAGCTTGTCTGCCACACAAATTTGCTTTGATGAAATATATGATGCCTGTACAGTGAGACTCTACTGTGAAGCTATATCTCAAGCTAACATGGCTAGTCTGCAAAGGGTGTATGACCTGATTCCCCCTTGCTTGTTGGTATACCACATGACTGTGGTATTGTCTGTAACAATTTGAACAGATCCTGGGGACCAAATATGGTTTAGATAATTGAGTTGAGTGCCTTTACCAGGGCAAGCATCTCCTGGATATTTTTTTGCTTGCATCTGTCCTTGGTTCCCCACACCCTCTGAACTTTATTTCTGCTGAAACTGCTCCCCAAGCAAAGTCCAAAGCTTTTGTGGTAACTGACTGCTTTGGAGAAGGGATGGAGAAGGGGAGACTTAGACTTAAGAATATCTGTTATCTCCGCCCATAAAAATTATCTTTTCATACAAACCTCAATACTGGGATCAGAAAAGATAAGGCATGTGGATGCTTGGACCAAAGACATTTTAGATACTACTGTACCTTTCTCATATGGAGTCTTGTCAGGCACATCATGAGAATCATAGATGCCGTGAGACTCAAATCCTGAGGTATTCCCCACCACTGACCAATGTCTGAGTAGAAAACCTTCAAAAGTGACCTAAATAAAGATCCATTTTTCAGTATGGAAGAAAATCTTTTTGAGCTGAGGCACCTAGTTGACATTCCAGGAATACAATCCTGTATAAGGGAGCCAAGAAAGACTTTTGAATGTTCTGTTGAAATCCCAGCTTGCGCAAGCGATTTCTTACCCAAGAGAGAGATTCCTGACATTTTGAAAAAAAAGGCTCCTCAAAGATAAGCAAGTCATGTAAATATGGAAAAGTGTGAATACCCTGTAGCCTGCATTGAGATATAATTGGAGCCAGACACTTTGTGAACACTCCTGGTACAGTGGATAGTCCAAAGGGTAAGGCAGAGAACTGATAATGTGATCCAGGTACACAAAACCTTAAGAAATACCTGAAGTCTGGATGAATAGGAATGTGATGATAAACATCTTTCAAGTCTAGTGTTACTAAGAAACTTGAAAGATGAAGAGATAATAGGTTGTTAAGTGACATCATTTTGAATTTGGGCTCTATTGCAAGCAAGTTTAGGAAATAAAAATCCAGAACTGGTCTCCAAGCATTTTCTTTCTTTGATACCTTGAATAAAACCCCTTCCTCACCTGCAAAGGAGGACGTGGTTCTATCACTTCTTGGGATATAATGCACTGAAGAACAGGTGGAAACAAAAGAGTCTGATCTACAGAATGAGGAATGAACCCTAGAAAGGATGAATTTCCTCTCACTGAAATCTGTAACCCTGATAAATGATTTTCAGAACCCATTTGCCTGAAACAATATGTTTCCAAAGAGAAAAATAGAGATTCAGACCTTCTAGAATAGAAAAGGGATAGAATAGGAGGAGATCACAAGGTCTCTTGAATAGTTATTCAGACTTGTTAGACTGCCCTTGGTGTTTGGGAGGTTTAAGACTTCTTTTTGGAATAACCTCCATGTAATGTTAACCAGGACAGCATGACCTCATTCATCCTGACCCAGTAAGCAGCGTCCATACCTCCACTCACTTATTTTACTTATGAGGCAGTGTCCCAACACTCACTTCATTTACCACTTATTGAATTAAACATCAAACCAAATAAGCAGTATCCTTACCTCTGCTCACTTATTTTATTTATCAAGTAGCATCCAACTGCTCACTTTCCTTTCCCAACTCATTGAAATGAACATCCAACACCAGAAGGGGAACAGAAGAGAGCAAGCCTGTCCCTCTTCTCTGCCCACCAGCCTGACCAGGCTGTTCCCTCTCTCTCCTACCAGACTACCAACAGCCTAATCACTCATTAAAAGACATTAAGCCAAACATCATTCAGTGCACTCCATCCTCTCTAACCAAACTGGATCCGTGTCATCACCTCTCAAAGCCTATCACATAAATAGCCAAAGTAGTCAATTGCCAAACAGCTGAAACTAAACCACTGATCCCTCTCCAGTGCTAAAGTAACAAGCCATGATCTCATAACCTAGCATAACCTCTGTATATTAGTTAAATTCTCACTTCCCTAACTACCAATAGTAGCTTCACAATGATTCCCAGATCATTGCCTGCCAAATGTACCATCAAAACACTAAACCCACACCACGTGACACCACACAAGAACAATTGCACACCTTGATGCCTAGCAGTAGCCCTGTTTTACAGCCCAATGCACTAGCAACCCCAGAAAATAATGCCACTAAACCCACACCACATGACACCATGCAAGAACAATTGCACACCTTGATGCCTAACAGCAGCCCTGTTTTACAGCCCAATGCACATATTAATGTTCAAAATGAAATTTTCTTTCCAATCAATATAAAAGCAACCCTGCCATCACATCAACTACCCAATATAAACAAAAAAAATTTAATGACATCATAGCATTTGCTAACCAACAAACCACCCTCCAAATGACTTCAATACATCCATAAAAGAAAATGCCACATGAACTGTAGCCCAATAAACCTTCATTACCAAATCCATCTCTCAAAACACAAACTATCTTATCAATAGCCAATATCTGTCAATCTTTGCACTATCAAACCTACCCCAAACCTTCAAACCAATGAACCACTGAGCAGGATTTAAATTCACATACCCTTAATACCCATGTAACTATACTACTCACAGCTAACTCCTTCTTGACCAACTGAACTGCCTTACCTTGTTCCCAAGCCAAGCGCTTTTATCTTTTTTTTTTGCATTACCTTCACTTCTAGTGGATCAAAACAACCCATAGCCTGCATCAACTAGCAACCCCAGAAAACAATGCCATGCTTAGACCTTCAAACTTCTGCTTAAGCACTGAAATCCATTCCTCACACATCCCCAACACGTGCACATACCTTGTAATGTTCTGTCCAGCCCTTCCACTAACCTTAAAGAGGGCTCCCAGACGCACAGACCATTGAGCTACCCATCTACATAGTCTTGCAACAGGGTGTAACTCTGCCGCAGAAAAATTCAAAGCCAACTACCATGCTCACAAAACAGACCCAACTTCACATTGTGCCTCCACCTCACTTATGGACAACCTCAAACAACCTATAATCAATCCCCAAACCTGCTACATCCTGCTCCTGACCTGTCTCCCTCGCCTGTCCTCACCTAACCCCAAAAGCACACAGACTCTGATGTACCTTAATGAGCAGTTAAGTAAGATTACCTACACCTCATTGTGCACCACTCTAGTTGCTGGTACATGCACCCCAGCAAAATTCATCCACTCTAGCAGACATAGAAATTCCAAGCCCACTTTCTTCTGGCCACCAACTGAAATGCACTCTGCACTTCTCATCTGCAAAGAAAGACAACTGTAAACCTCTGCAGACATATAAACCAGGACTTCTTAATGACAACCATCCCCATCTGATAAGAGCTCTTGTTCCTCCAAACACCACATCTAAAAGGCCCATCACACCTTCCATGTCACCAATTTAATGGATTCCAGTGGTAAATAAAACTGAAGCACTATTTCATTACAAGACCCATTCTATAAGTAAAATTATTGCATTCTTACCCATCATATGAGATTCCTAATTAAAATTGTTAGGGAGCCATTTAAAGTGTTCCACCTTTTACCTAATTGTTCCACATTATAATTGACAACATCCCACCCTTGCAGATGGCATCCTTGCTAAAGGGGAGGCTGTACCTACCATACCCTCCCAACATTACCAAACTTACAACAAATTCCAATGAGAAGCATGCAGATAGTAGCAGCACTTGCCACCCCAAAAAGCCACTGCCTTCATTCAACCACTCACATTCGCAAGAGACAAACACGCAAATTCCTTTCATAGGTCACTGTAGGTTAACGTCTAGGGACAATATCACAATATTGTGCTTATCAATTCACCTTTACACATACCAGCACTGCAACACCCCCATGACCCCCAATCAAAGATGTAAATTAAACCCTTTACCTTGTGTATATGAGGCAAACACTCCATCACTACACTGTCTTTAATGGAACCCCCCCCCCCCACACACACACACACACAGACACACCATACAGGGGAAATTCTCCCACCCACAATTATGATGACTAAAACCTGTTAACACGAGGTGTGATATTTTAAGTTTATTAGCCCTTACAATATTAAAACTCATACCAAATGTCAACACTGCAAAACTTGCAGCATTGACCCATCCTGATCATCCAGATGCAGTCTCCATCACAGCCATGCCAATAAATTCCGGGGTCATCTTCATATGCCGATCTGCCATCAGCTACTTTTGTTCCTTGGAGGCTGACTTCTCCTGCACTCTGGGAAACCTTGGGTTCTACTGCTACTGAGCCATCCCTCACTGTTTCCTTATCTTCAAAAGAAATGAAAACATTAGTACAAAACTGTATAGAGAACAAAACCCTGAAACAGGGGCCTAGTTGAAACATTCCTGTCAGTAAATGGGTTTGAATATCTTTCTTAGAAACAAAGATCGTGACTAAAACTCCAAGCCCCCACCACCCAGAAACTGCCTGCTCCCCCAATTTTGACAATTGCAGTTCTACAACTTTAAGCACGATGGGAACAGTGAGCCCCTATTTGTGCTCTCCTGCTAACACTTATCTTTCCCTTAACCTCTCAGAATCCACCTAACCATCTGCCCATCCCCAAGTGATAGAGACCCTTTTTGGGTTAACCACCTTGCAGAGACAATATTACAAATATTGCGCTTAGCTAGGGATGGAAAAAATGAAGAAGAACTACATCCCTTTCATGGGTTCACCAATTCAGCCCCTTCCTCCATACAGGCTATGCAACCCCCTTGAAAGGTATCACTACCCAGGTTTGAACCTGGGACCTACTACATTATAGTTCATCACTAAACCTATCACACCACAAGGGGAGACACAATATCACTATGCCCACCCCTTTCTACCTGCATTAAGTTAACTGTCAGGTCGGGGGACTAGTAGCAAAGTCTGGTTACTGCAATTAGTAGTAAAAGTGCATGCGAACCATAATAACTTGATTAATAAGGGAGTATACGATCATGTGTGCAGCACTTTGTCATCACTGCTGAGAACATCCTGTGAACACTTGCCAATTTTGTTTTTCCCCCACTTCCTGAAGTTAACATTATTCCCCACATCTTACTGCCATGAGTCTACCAATGCCAAACTGTTAAGGCTACTACGGTTATGCCTTGATCATTGGTAAAATGCGGCCAAACAATACTGTCGGCAGAACAACTTCAGATAGCATCATTCCTTGATTTTGATGGATTAATGGATGAATATATATAACCCAACAAAAGCAACTCAGTGACTTACAAGAGCTCAGCTGAGTGCTGTAACAAGTTACTCATTCAAATGTTCCTTTTACACCACCCCCTTCCTCTAAGAACTTTGAACAATACAGTACCCCTGCCTCGGGCAATACATTCAGGACCCTACAGAAGTCATGATCAAACTTTCTAAATCAAATTACATCGTTACCTAGCAGTTATCTAGTACACACCACCCAGTATGATCATCCATGACTAATCAGCCCATGATTATTAAGTGGTTTGTGCTATAAGCACAGGACTAATGGCTAAATGCTTAAAAACAACTTAAAAACACTCTACTAACATCTTCTCCATTCATGGCTACAGTCTACATCGTTTATGTTTGAACCACCAATAGCTTACAAGTATTGTTATCAATGTTTTGACTTTCTCAAGGAGGAATACTCTATAATCAGATAGCTTAAATGTTAATATACTAAAAGTTGTTTATCATAAATCATCAAGAAGAATTGTGCAACCAAGATAAGTACTTAAATTCTACAGTATTCCATTTTAAGACTGATAAAATAAATTCTTGAATAGTTTTTCACAGTCTTGTCATCTAACTGAGACAGTATACCATTACTTCTTTACAACTTTTGTTCTCTCTTCATTTGAAATTACTTGAGTTTCTAAAACACATTTAGGGTCTTAGCAGTAATTTTCACTTTTCTTTCTTTTTTTCTTTCTTTCTATTTCTTTGTTAACCAAATGTTTGTGTTTATTTAACCAAAAAGAGACTAGCACATTATATCTTTATTATGACACTCAAGCACAAAAGTCACTTAAAATATCAATAATGATGTTTCCCTCAGGTATCCAGAAAGGATAGCAGTCTGGCCCATTCAGTCAAACTTATCCAGTGCTCTTGATTAGTGAAGGAGTATCCAATGGATTTTTTTTTTACCTAAACGTGCAAAGACTGTGCCCCAAATGTATTATTATATGTACATATGATGAGAAATCACAACGCTAAGCAAAGTAACAATGGTGGTAATTACTCTGCATACACATTCCCAATATTTCTTTCATCATCTCTCACATTACCAGTTAACGCTGTAAAGTAATCATGGCAGAAGTTACTCTGCATGACTGCATGACACCCCCCACCCCCACCGCCCACAGGGCAGCATTACCACAATTCCTCCCAACAGCTTTTTTCCCAAAAAAGAAAAAAAAAATAACCACCATGGTTAACGCAGTATGACACATGCATGGAGTGGAATGGAACCATACAGGTAGCTAACTTGCACTCGCAAAAAAAGCTATACCTGACCAGCATAGAAAGGCTGTAGTACCCTACCAACACCAATGACCAGTATGCCATGAAAGGGGGCTAGAGCAATAACTGATTACTCTGCCCACTACAATGGAATTAAGTCACAACACTCACCCTAGTCTTCCATCTAAGAATGCAAATCTTCAGAGCATGTAAGTTCAATCCTACCCCAGCCAACCTCATTAACCAGTACTGCCCTATCAATACTTCTCTTTTCTCCTTTTGCCTCATTGTTGTTTTATTATATTTAAAGAGCTCCCTCACCAGAACCAAACTACCACCATAGTCACTCCACCATCTGCATCACACAGCACTCTCTCACACACACAGTTTACCCTTCAAAAGGCAAAAGCAAGCCAAGAAGCAAAGGGGGAAAAAAACAAAAAACAAACAAAAAAAAATTGCTACCAAACCAGTAAACAGTACCCACCTCTTACACACCCAGAGTTATTAAGCAAGGCCTAGCTGATCATTGGAATACCTACAGGTCATCAGGGACGTGAAACTACACTATAGCAAGTTCACATCAAAATGTGATACCTTACCCAGTTACACTTGCCTAAACCCCTTAAGCTCCTCCCTACCCTTACCTCATTTCCTCTCAATCATCCCTCATTCCCATCCCCCCTACCATCTTAATTCCCACTACTATATTTATCTCACCCCCCTCTGAAGATGTCCCTGGACAAATTGGTTTGTTACCAAATCTCATTTACCTAAATTCTGTTGAGAGTGTTTATTTATTTATTTATTGCCAAAATTGGATGAGGTGAAAGAACAATTTGGACAATTTGGAAAATGAGGGCTAAAAAATCTTAGATATTTCCTTAATCAGCTTGCTCCTTTCATCACACTTTTTGATCACCTTTGCACTTGAAGAACCAAGCACATAAATCTCTATCCAAGGGAGAATTCAAAATCAATTTTTTTACATAATCAGGGAGGCTGTGAGAATGCAGCCAAGCAAACCTCCATAAAACAATGCTAGTGGACATAGCCCTAAAAGAAGTATCAACAGAGTGAAACACACTGTAAACAATGAGTATTGATCTGTGGAATACAAGAAACAGTTATTTCAAACAGATATTTTCACAAGAAGAAACTGTAGATAAAATAGTCTTCATGTTTGCAGAAGTACACACTTTTTCCTCATATCTCTCAGTAATTTTCCAATCCTTATTAGAAAGAAAAGGATTAGAATTAGCTAAGCACTTAGCAGCAATGGAGTCAACTAATGCTATAGCTGCTGGTTCAGATTTTGGGA
Organism: Protopterus annectens; assembly: GCF_019279795.1. Lineage (NCBI taxonomy): Eukaryota > Metazoa > Chordata > Ceratodontiformes > Protopteridae > Protopterus > Protopterus annectens. The sequence continues at coordinate 762,343,404 of NC_056746.1, forward strand.
TAGTGTATAAAAAAAGACTGAGGAGCTTTATACATCCTATCTACTGTTTAGGGAACGCTGACTATCAGGAAAATTACAGGCAGTAAGACACAATTCCTCTAAAACAGACAGGACAGAAGGATTGGTTATAGATTCTGGAAAATCCTTCTGTAGCAACTCATAGTATTTTCTATGGGACTGAGAAACTGCAGTGTTATCCCACTGAAAACACTAGGATGTTCTAGCAAAAGTCTCAGAGAAAGAGAAACCCCCATAGGGAGAATCAGAAATGAAGCTCTCCCCTGAGTCTGAATCAGAAATCTGAGAAATCTGAGAACAAAACAGAAACTCCCTTTTCAGATTTAGAATCTTGAATCTCTTCAGGAAAACAGGCATCCCTCTTTCTTCTCCCAGAAACTACTCTACAAGAAGGATCAATAGCCTGAATTAAACCTTGAGCTAGTCCCAATAAGCTACTGTTATCCAAAGAAATTTAAGGAGGTGTAGACACATGCTTAGTTTTCTGTTTCCTTTTGACAGGAAAAATGGGACCAACTGTGTTACTAATGGCAGCTGTTGCTTTCCCAGGGATTGACACAGCATTCTGATACAACAAGGAAACCGTCCCTGTTCCCTCTCCAAGGAATGACAATAGTGGCTTTCTCTTGCCCACTGTGAGGACTCCAACAGCACCAGAGGAAGCGGCTAACCTCTTGTCCATAGTGGCTGTAGGTGCTATACCACACTCATACTGAGAACAAGTCTTTTGGAATCAGGACCTATGAGTAGAGATGATATGCTTAATTCTAAGCTGTGGCACACACATGCTTGTCTTTCAATCCTTCCATATGAATACAAAATCCTTAGCACAAACTTATTTACATACAGGTCAGGACAAGACACTACTACTTCTTAATAGCACAATATGTAGAATATATATTCTATCTATTGTGTTCTGATTTTTATTCTACCAGTTTGCCAGTCCTTAACCATACTTCTCATATATCTGCCCAAGATTAAAATATTATCATCAGGTTCAGACATTTTGAAAAGCTGAGAAACACAGATGAGCTTCTTGAAGTCTTCCCATTTCAGAAGTGTATAAATCTACACGGGCTTCTGGAGGTCTGTAGTACAAGTTACAGTAACGTCTATTACCATGAGTTATGAGTCCTGACTGGCAAATTAATTCTCAGAGCTCCAGAATGTAAAACTAGAGTGTTTAAAGTTGAATGTTCAATAGAGTTTGAATTAAATTGTTTTCGAAATGGGATGCTCTGGGGAGATCAAAGAAATAAATTTAGCATAAGAGTATTAAAGTTTTAGGTTGTAGATTGTTAAAAAGCTTCAACCTGCAGTCCTGGGCTTGACTCACTCAGTTTCCACTTGTAAATTGTGTGACTCTGAGTAAGTCAATTAATCAGGCACTGTTCCCAGGTCACTTGGTTACTAACAAAAAAAAAAAAAAAAAAAAAATGCTGACAGTGTCTACCTTAACGTAATAAGACATCATAAGAAACAAGCTTATTAAATCTAACTCCACTGTTAGAGCCTTACAAATATAGGTGTGATAGCTAAGACTATGTAGGATTTATTAAATGAGGCTCTCTTATAGACTGTTATCATTCTATTGTTTTGCAACATGTTTTACTTATACATGCAAGGTATGATCTTACAACATAAATTTCTGACACCTTATGACTGAGTTACAACTGAAAGGTATCCTGTTATACTGTTTACAAATCTCTCATAACTGTATGAACAGAATTGTGCCAGTAGTCTGTACTCAAACCCACACATCTAATTGGCTTAAGTAAAGTAGTATGTCTCTACTGTAATACAATCTAACTGCATTGTAACTGTATCTGATATTTACTTGCTTATCAATTTTTAACAAATACAGTATAATTTCATTATAATTATCCTTATTGCCTCGTGGCCTGGGTTGTGACTGAAAGGGGCCCTTGGAATAATGCACCTACTTGGTTAGCAAATGTATAAATAAATGAACAAATAAATAAATGAATACACACATAAATCTAAATTGGCCAGTGGCCTATGTAGTATTTCATCACCACCCCCCACACACACACACACACACACACATACAGATTTGTGTATGAGTGTGTATATTAGAAATCTATGGGGGTAATTCAATAAACCCTACATGGAATGATTCTCCATGTAGGAATAGTGGCATGGCCTGAACACGAAATCAGGAGGCGGAGCGACCCAGGAAACAAGGCTGGGGGCGTGCACAAGCCTCCCGGCACTATGCTGACACGGATGTGATTGCAGAATGTAAATCACCTCATTTGCTGGTGAAAAACATGCACATGAGGTGATTTACTGATCCAGGAAGCAGACAGGAATCCATGTAGGAGCTTAGAACTAGAGGAAATAGAAAAAAAAATGAATAAATAAAAGGAAGCGCCTTATAAAAGCCAATCAACTATAAATGACTAATAAGCCCTCTGGTACTCACACTGGCCCATTCAAACCCCTCAATAATGTAGTTGTCAGGTGGAATGTATTATAGCCAATCACACAGGCTGCATCTGTAGCACACCAGTATAAAGTATGCAGACACCCTTCAATCTGATTTTTTTCCATATATTCTGCACCATTGGAGTGCACACTTGGGAATTTTAACTGACAAAATGATAAGGGCTGCTGCTGCTTTGCCGCATCTCTACTGCTACAGGCTGAGAGCAGTGATGAGGATAATGCTGACAACCAGCCCAGATTGAGGAGGAGAAGAGTGTTCAGACCCAGGGTAACCTTTCAGGGGCTACATGAGCTGGGGATAGTAGATCGCTGCAGGGTGGACAGGGACATACTACAACAATTCACCGAGCTCTGTTGCCCTCACCTCAGACCCAGAGCCAACAGAGGGGAACCCATCTCAGTGGAAACAAAGGTATGTGTAGCCTTAAGAATACTAGCTACAGGTACTTTCCAAAGACCACCTGGGGACATCATGGGGTTCTCACAGACATCTGCATCCAGGGTACTCCACCAGTTCTTGAATGTCATGCTAACACATGCCAATTAGCACATTTATTTCCCCAACACCCCTGAGGAGAGGACCACCAATATGAATCTCTTCCACTATGTAGCACACTACCCAGAGGTACTGGGCGCCATAGACTGCACTCTTGTGCACATCAAAGCACCACCTGGTGAGAAGGGTAGAGTCTACATAAATCGCAAGGGGCATCACTACATCAACTGCCAGGTCATGTGCAATGCCCAGGGCATTATCATCAATGCGAGTGCTGGCAGCCCTGGAAGTTATCACGACTCCTACATCTGGCATGCCTCACAACTGTACCAGACAATTTCCAGGGGTGACATCCCATGCGATCATCTAGTGTGGGATGCTGGTTATGCACTGGAACCATAGATGATGACACCCATCAGAAATGCATACACACCCGCTGAAGAATGCCATAATGAGAAACACACACAAACTAGGAACATCGCCGAGTGTGTGTTTGGGCTGCTCAAGTCACGGTTCCACTGCCTTGACATATCTGGTGGAGCCCTGCAGTACTCTCCAGCCACATGTGCACACATGTTCATAGTAGATGCCATGCTGCACAATATGATCCTGCAAAAACAGCTAAGGCAGGAACATCACAGGTAAGGGGGACACAGCCCCCCACCATTGCCAAGGTCTCCACAGGCACAGAGGGACTCAGAAAAGGAACCCCCTCAGCCTGTCCCTGTAGGCAGATGTAGGAGTGCCCAGTACACCATGGCCTTGGCAAAGAGGCAATGCATAGCGCATACACTTACACCCTAAGGTCCCAAGGACTGACACCTCACTCTGACTCACATACACACATTAAAATGTATGCCAGCCACATCACAGTACCTATACCTTATATACCTATACCTTATTATAGGCTGTGTACTGCCTGCATCTGACAGACTCAGCCCTGAAGCACTGTCCTCTGACCTGTTGCTGGCACAAGGTAAGTCAGTCTTATTAACTATAAATGAAAGGGGTAGTATACTGTGGTAACATATGTATGGTATTGCTGCATGTATGCCTGGGAATGGAATGGGTTACCAGGATAGCAGCAGACAATGGACAGCTATGTGGGACAACAGGAACTCTCACCCAAATACTGGCTGACCCACAATATGCAGTAGGGCCTCAGCCAGCAAAATCCACTGCACTATGTCAGGGATTTACAAACAGCAGGGTCAAAGGACAAATGCATGGATGTCAATGTTGGAGTCCCATACATAGCTCTAAACCTCTTACAACAAGAAATCTGGACAAAGCCATAAAGAAAAGTGGGGCAAAGGCCCCAAAACAGGGACAAGTCATAAATATTGCTCTTATAGACATAGAAAGTTGATAGAATAACAACTGTTACAGTAGCATGAATTCTCTGAAGGTCAAGAAGTCTGAAACTCAGATGTCTGCCATTACTTTCTAACTTTTCATCCTTTAATGATATCACTATTATTTGCCACACAAACAGATTTTTATGAAAAATGGAGCCAAAATATGAACTAAATATCTGCATAGACTATGAAGATGTGTACAGTTGAGAGGTATGCCCCCCTCCCCTCAGCACACCTGTGTCCACATAGATCTGCAGTAACATTTATATCTGTAAGGTGATAGCAGCATGCCACACATTCCTAGGGCTGTCACAATCAACTTGATAAATTGTTCCATTTCTACAATATACAGGAGTCAATGTGTTATGTATGTTTGTGGTTAATAGTGTCAGCAAGTAAACAACACTTACTGGTGGCTGTTGTGGCTTAGTGGTATAGGTACAGTACTGTAATTGTCAGTGTCCATGGTTTGAGACTGGCTGTGGAAGCTATTTTGCATGTCAGCTACACCAATGGTAGGAGTTATACACACTGGTTAGAACTCAATATTTGTTACTGCAGGAAGGTGTGAATGACCTGAAACGTACCTCCTTGGACTACATGAAAAGAGGCATGGAAGAGCTCTCTGATCTTGTAGCCCAGGCAGGTATGACCCTAGCCCTGAGTAGCATTCTGCCATCATCCAGAATGATGCCGCAGTACAAGGACAAAATGATTGACTTCAACATTTGGCTAAGCTTCTGGTGCCATTCTAAAGGGATCCAGTATCTGTCTGCCTGGGATGACATGGTCGACAGACCACGATGCTTTGCCAGAAATGGCCTGCACCTGTCACCCCTGGGATTCCAGATACTGGCTAAGGTTCTTGCCACCCCATAGTGCCTTTTTTAGGCAAGGTTCAAATGACAAATTCACCACCATAACAGGAACAGGCAAGCAAAAACTGAGGGTGATACTACTCAATGCTAGAAGTCTAAATTTCAAAATGCACTGACTCGAGGCACTCCTTAAAATGAAGAACATCGATATCTGTGCAGTGACTGAGACCTGGTTCAAGGCTCCAGAAAGCACACCTGCACTACCAGGCTATAACTCATACCACACTTTTCGGCCATGTAACCTGGACCGGAACACCAAAGGCGGAGGTGTGTCCATATTCATTAAGGATATGCACACCTCCAGGCTAGTTGCTCAGCATAATGCAGCCAAGGTTATCCAAGTGCAACTAACTCTGAGCAAAACTGCAATCCAAATTGTAGCTTGCTACAGAGCACCCACCATGCCCCAGGATTCACACTCCTCTTTTCTTGATGTACTGGAAAATATTAAAGTTCAACCAAACACCCTAATAACGGGTGATTTCAACTACCTCACCATTAACTGGGAAAACTACTCATGTACCAACTCCTTCACTCAACGCTTTCTAGAATTCATAAACTCCAATGCCCTGGATCAACTTATCCACACCCCCACCAGGGGCAACAATATCCTAGATCTAGTCATTAACAACATGAGTGACCGGTGTTCCACACCTGAAGTCAATGCCTCATTGGTCCGATACGACCATAAGCTAATTACCCTAGATATCTACATCCTGCCCCCACCCCCATTAAGGAAACCATGGTAAAAAAATTCTCCAAAGCCAACTTCATGCTTCTTAAGACAGAAGTGGTGAACCTCATGACACCCATGCAGATGGACAATGCAGTTACGACTACTGAATCCTACACAATTGCACTTTATAAGCACTTACATGAGTGCATGGATCGTGCTATCCCAAACAGAACCAAGACGCTATCCTCCAAAAGAAGGAATCCAATCTGGTGGTCCCCTGCCATAAACAAACTGTACAACAGAAGGAAGAAACTGTTGCAAAAGAAAGTAAAATCCCATGAGTGGAGGAGCTCCCTGGTCAGCCTCAGCAAGAAGCTGCGATCCCTGATAAAATCCTCCAAAGCTAGTTACGAAAACAAAATCACCACTGATTCTAAAGACAACCACAAAGCATTCTATAGCTATGTCAAGAATCTCAATGGCAACACTCAGATCTGCTCTGAGTTACAGCACAATGGCATTAAATATACAGACCCAACTGATATTGCCAACATCCTGGCAGATAGGTTCAGTGTTAACATTACCCCCCTCTCATCCCCTAAAGAGCCCATCTCTATACTGGAAGAATGCAAAGTTCCTGTAATCATGGCTGCACAGGTAAAAAACACACTCTCCAAAGCCAAGAACACAGCATCCATGGGACCAGAGAACATCCCAGGCTGTGTTCTACATGAACTACAGAACGAACTGGCACCCCACCTAAGTACCATGTTCAATCATAGCCTAACCTCAGGCTTTGTGCCTGCTGAATGGCGTACAGCAACGGTTATCCCACTCCACAAGGGGGGAGTCACCACGGACCCTGGGAACTACCGCCCCATTAGCCTGATGAGCCTGGTCTGCAAGGCCATGGAATGTATCATCATGGAACTTATAAACAAAGACAAAGGTAATCTCCAAACTCTGGACCCCACCTAGTTTGGGTTTGTAAAAGGCAGATCATGTCTCCTAAACCTGATAGACTTCTTTGAAGCAGTTACCAAAGCCGTAGACAAGGGTAAGGTGGTTCACACAGCCTATCTAGATCTTGACAAGGCTTTCAACACCATCCCCCACTCTGAAATTATATATAAACTCACTAAATTAGGTATGAATCCCTATGTCACAAGATGGGTTGCCAACTGGCTCACTGACAGAACCCACACTGTGAAAGTAGCAGACTCAAAATCCAACTTCAAACCAGTGACAAGTGGAGTACCACAGGGTTCAGTCCTGGGTCCTCTCCTGTTTGGTATCTACTTCTCTGAAGTTCAGGCTAACACAGAAGGTCTTTGGCTAATGAAGTTCGCAGATGACTGCAAACAAGGAGCCATAATCGAAACTCCTAACGATGTTGACATCCTACAAAAGGGCCTCACTGAGACAGATGCCTGGTGTAGTAGGAGCCATAATCGAAACTCCTAATGATGTGGACATCCTACAAAAGGGTCTTACTGAGACAGATGCCTGGTGTTAATCCCATGGCCTCAAGTTCAATGCCAAAAAGTGCATTGTCATCCCTTTTGGTAAAAACTCTGTACCCATGAACTACAACATAGGCGGTAGTATACTTAACACCGAAAGTGTGATAAGATACCTTGGGACACAGGTGGACAGTAATCTCTCCTTTGATAATCACATCGCCACAGTAGTCAGGAAATCCTTCTACATGGCACACCTCATCACAAAAGATTTCTCATCCAGAAAAAAAGATGTCATCGTTCCCCTCTACTCATCACTCATTAGACCCATTATAGAGTACAACGCCCTTCTGGTATGTACCTCACAAGACATCTACAACAACTGGAAAGGCCACAGAAATACCTCAAAAAGAGGATTGTCAGCCTCAAACCGATTCCCTTCGCAGACCGTCTCAAAAAACTCCAGCTTTACTCCGTCGCATATCGCCTACTCAGAGGTGATCTCTGCCTAACATACAAAGTTATGTCAAACCCAGAGCTGTTGGACATGCTCCACTTAAAGAAATCCCAATACCTCCGAGCTACATGCTCTAGGGACCTAAACCTTGACACCACAATAAACAGAACATGCTTGAGGGATATATTCCTGTCCCAGAGACTTCCCATACTCTGGAATAAACTACCTATCTATATCAAACAAAGCTCCTCATTAACACTCTTCAAGAAAAATCTTGATTATTGGATGGGAACTAGGAAATTCACCCTGGAGATCACCTCGTAGCTCTGCTCGACAGTGGCACAGGAAAATAATTTTCTTGGGTGGCAAAAGCCAGGGTACCTTTTTGGCTGGGCTTGTAAAGACCCCAGGGCCGATAGCCTAGTACATGCCTATGAACTTATGAATGGAGGGACAGGGGATCACACATATGAACAGTACACAGGTCTGAGTAACCTACACAGTGTCTAGTACAACAGCAGGTTGTGGCAAGTCAGTCGAGTGCCAGGATATAAAGGCTGCCACGTCACTGTGTCAGTACTGAAAGCCAGTCAGTGGGCACCATCCATACTCCTGGAATGACAGGGTCTCATAGAATGTCCACATGTATGCCTCATATATCTATTCTGCTTGTCATAGCATTGCATTTGCCTGCCAAGCTACTGGCACACCCATAAAGGTTAATGTGAAAACAGCAATAACAGACAGTTGAGATGCAGATGTCACACCCATAAGTAAATGCAAGCTAATACAAAACTGTTCTATCAACTGTGTACATTTGGAAAGGCAATTTTAAGTACCTGCCCCCATGTCTGGGTCTGTGTCTGACTGTTATATATGGGCCTGTCCAGATATCTGTCTGTAAGAGTTTGAGAGCTATGGCCAACTTGTAGCCTTAGAATAACAGTGCAACACAAACCGCCTGAGGACCACAGCTGATGTATGGGGCACAATGATGGACAACCTGCTAAACATAGACAGTCAGAGGTGTGAAGTCTGTAACCCTCTGTGTGATGTTACAACTTCTACCCTGCTCACACCATAACTACAAATACATAGCAGCCATGGGCAAAGGCTGTGACTGGACTAGAGAAGGACAAAGAGACACATATAAGGTGAAGGAGAACCACTGCCCAGACAAACATAGAATGTGCAGAGTAGAACAATTTCTACTGCAACAATAGTTCCCTGCGATTTATGGGGTCAGTAAACAAATGTCTGTAAGTACTCCCTCACATTACTCTATACTGATCTGCCACTTACATATCAGGAAATCACAGTGCTATGTAGAATATACCACACATATTATGGAAAACTCATCTCAGTCCAATGCACTCTGTACCCACACCAGGATATGACTTGGTTAATAAGGGCAGCACACAGCCAGGAGATTCCTCACACAGTATATCAATGAGGTGCTGGACTGTTTACAGAGGTTCATCAGCCAATTGGCTGTAGCACACAAATGTCTGGACCAGAGTACAGCTAGCTCTGGAATGGAGTCAACTGCTTACTATTGAAGGTCATACTGGGCATGCTACAACACTTAGAGAATTACAGTCCACGTCTAAACTCACATCTGACTATACAACTCTGTTGTCCAGATATGTCTTTGCATACAGACAGCTATATACACCTTAACTGTCTCCCCCCACCCACATCAGAGAGGATTACCCGCAGCTACCTGGAGGTGGCTCATATGTGATATATATGCATCTGTTGAGTGTGATAAATGTACATATGTATATGTATATATATATATATATATATATATATATATATATATATAGCTAACATATACAAATATATAAATGATAGACAGACAGAGATGGGGAAAAGACAGACAGAGACAGATAGAGAGAGAGAGAGACAGAGACAGAGAGAGAGAAAGAGAGACAGAGGCATAGAGAGACAGGCACCCTGAAAGCCATAGTGTGATGTCCTGATGCAGACATTTGCACACCAGTTGTAACCACTGGCACATGCCAGTATGAATGTGAGCTCCACTTTGCAATAGTAGTGAGGTAGGGGTTGTAATCTCACATCATCTGTCGTGTGTGTGTGTGTGTGTGTGTGTGTGTGTGTGTGTGTGTGTGTGTGTGTATGTAGATTAAAGCATTATGATCACTTTTCCACCCAGTAAACTTCCCATTGCCCTGCCTTACAAGACCTGCTGACATCATTCACCTTAGAAGTACCATTAGACAGCCTTCAGCCATATAAGCTCTGTGGCACATGCAATAAGTACATAACACTATAGTACACATAACTCAATAGGTAGGAGTTCTAATCTTAGCACTGGCATGCTATGGCTTTGTGTGTGTGTGTGTGTAGGTTAAAGTATTTTGAGGTCTTTTCCACACAGTAAACCTCCCATTGCCCTACTTTACAAGGCCTGCTGATGTCATTCACCTTAGAAGTATGTTTGGACACTCTCCAACCTTATAAACTCTGTGGTGCACATGATGGGTACACAGCCCCATAGTATACATAACTAGATAAGTAGGGGCTCTAATCTCAGCATCAGCAACTGTGTGTGTATGTGTGTGTGTGTGTGTGTGTGTGTGTGTGTGTGTGTGTGTGTGTGTGTGTGTTTGTAGGTTAAAGCATTAGGATTCCTTTTCCACTCAGTAAACTTCCCATTGCCCTTGTTTACAAGGCCTGCTGATGTCATTCACCTTAGAAGCATCTTTGGACAACCTTCAGTCATATATATTCTGTGGCACACGCGATAACTATGTAACACTATAGTACAGAAAACTAGATCAGTATGGGTTCTAATCTCAATACTGGTAAGTGTGATACTCTGTGTGCATGTATGTGAACCATTTCCCTTCTGTATGTTGGTTATATCATTTTGAGGCCTGTGCCACCCTGGTGACCCAGCCCATTGCATTACTTTACAGGCCCTGTTCATGTCATCCACCTTAGATCCACTGTTGGACACTATCTATGTATATAAGCTCCGTGGTGCATGCAGTAAGTAGGGAGCAGTATAGTACATGCAACTAGGTAGGTAGGGGTTTGAATCTCACTACAAACGACAGTACTACTGAATATGCGTTTGTGTGTGAAGCATATCTCCTGTGGCTGTTGTGTGCATTGGTTATACCATTTAAGGCCTGTTGACCCCCTCCCAATGGCATTACTTTAAAGAGCCTACTGATGTCATCTACATTAGATGCACCATGTCAAAATCTACAGGCCATACCAATCATCTGTACAGATGTTTGCAACATATAGGTGATCTGTGTCTCATAACAATCGGGTATTATGAAAAATCACCGGCAAGTATGTGACAGTTGCCATAGTGACAGATCATGTTGATGCAAAATCTGTTACCCTATCACTTGTCTAGGTTTGTAAGAGCAATATGTGAGAACAGTCCCAATTTTGGGTGGTTTATCCCACCATTCATGAATGCATTCCCAAGATTAATTGGCATAAGAGGTTGTGAGTTATATCGCTAGTATATAATCTCCATGGTCCATGCAATATGTACATAACACTATGGTACATACAAGTAGATAAGTAGTTGTTGTAGTCTTGACTATTGACAACTGTGTGAGTGTATGTGTTTCTGTATGCATATCTCCTGTGTCTGTCTTACCTGTGTGTATGCAATAGTTAGTTATACCATTTTGTGTGCCTTTTCCACCCTGTTAACTCCCCCGTTGCCAACCTAGTCAGGGCCCCCTACAGATGTCATCCACCTTTGAATCACAATTACACATTTTCTATCATAAAGGCACTGTGGCACATGCAATAGTCATGCCAGTCTATAGTGTTCATAATAAGATAGGTAGGTGTTCTAATCAGAAAAATGTCAAATCCATGTGCATGTGTGTTTCAATGCATATCCACATTCAGCTGTGTGTGTTTTTATGATGACTCTACCATGTTAAGGACCTGTGAACTCCCATTGGCAATCCTAACAGACCCTGCAATTGTCACCCACCTGAATAGTAGTGGCAGACACTGACACACTATAGTAGCTATGTGATGCTTGTGTTATGTATGTAGCACTATTGTATGTAAAGCTATGTAGGCAGAGGTTCTACTGTCAACAAGGGCAGGTCATGAGTGTGTGTGTGTGTGTGTGTGTGTGTGTGTGTGTGTCCCCTTGCAGATGTCTAACTGTGTTACGATCACCAGCATACCTCTGAAACACTCACAGAAAAACATCTGGTTAAAGCCATATGGAAAAGTGGGGCAAAGGCCAAACATTGAGCACAACCTTCACATATTGCTGTGACATGCATAGAGATTAGATACCAGAACATGTTGTGCATTTGAATGCACTTTCCAAAGGGTATGTGTTGTGGCATGACAATATCCATCATGAATCTGTAATGTTACTCTGTCATGATTTTCCAGCAATTTGCCAGAAAACCACAATGTTATGACAAATGGAAAAAAAAAATATGTGGCAAACATCAGAACATTCTGCAGACATATGTAGAGGTCAGAGGTATGGCCACCATCTGTACCACCCTGCAGGTTGCAGTCCATGTTTGGCAAATGTGACCTGTGATGACAACTGAAACAATAAAGAGGTCCCAAGAGTGTAGGACAACAAACATGTCATAAAGTTGTCTGCTAATTACATAGACCAGTTATTGCACATCAGAAGCACCTTACTATGACAAATTGCTTGATGTAATAGACAAAGACAGATATATCAAGATCAATGAGAGAAAGAGACTGCAGAAGGTCAACAAAACCCCAAATGTCAGAAGTTTATAAAACAAATGAACACAGAAATTAGGACTGTCCATAGAGATCCATGCGATATAACAGAAGTAAACAGAATATATTACAGTGCTGCTAAATTGACTGATAAAATTCTACCACAGGAGCATAGGGTAGCGAGGAAAAAGGGGGGGGGTGAAAGCGAATACCATCATGGAAATATCAAATAGGGAAAACTATAAAGCAGCTAAGACAAGAAGTGTCATTGTTAGAACATTATAGAAGAGGGAACAGATCAACAAAAATATTAAGAAAGATAGATGTGATAAAAGCAGTGTGCAGTATTAGAACAGACCAGGATATCTTATGCACTATTGGAGATAACAAACTAAAAATTTCAAAACAGACGGAAAGGCTCAGAAGATACGAAGATAAATATAACGGAAAAGCACAAAATAAGCAATTTACTGATGACCCAAAAAAGTTTTATAGAGAATTGGGAAATAAGGTAAAAGGAATTGATAGACTGCTGAAAAAAAAGAGGAAATAGATACATTTTGGAGAAGTATGTATGAAGATCCTGTGGAAGATAACAAAGATGCTAAATGGATAGAAGAAGTAAAAGAAAGTATAAGAAGTTTAAAGGTACAGGATATGAAACGGGATCAAATAACAGCCAAAGAGATAAAAACAAAGTTGAGAAAAGCCTCTAACTGGAAAGCCCCAGGCCCAGATGGAGTACTTAACTTTTGGCTTAAAGTGTTAACTTCTTTACATGAGGATCTAGCCATGAGTAAGAACTATCTATATGCATACCCCGAACAGACACCACACTAACAACAGGAAAAACAATGCTCTTAAGAGTGAACTTGCAAGCTACCCTAAAAATTATAGACCAATAACTTGTCTTCAGACAACATATAAACTATACATGGGGACTTGACGCTGACAGAGTTTATAGTCATTTAGAAGAAAACTCAATTATGGCAGTAGAACAAAAGGGGAATAAAAGAAAGTCATATGGAACAAAGGATCATTTGTTGTTAAATAAAGTTATAGTAGAAAACTGTAAGAAAGGGAAAAATCTAAGTATAGCATGGATTGACTATAAAAAAAGCATTTGATAGTATCCCACATTCATGGATAAAAGAGTGCTTAAAAATGTATAAGGTACATCCTACACTGATTGATTACATTACAGTAACCATGAAACAGTGGCAAACCACTTTGCAATTAAGCCACGATAAAGGACAGATTACTATCCCAGGAATAAAAATCCAAAGGGGGATATTCCAGGGTGACTCCCTGTCACCATTGCTATTTTGCCTTGCCTTTAATCCATTAAGCTGTTTACAACAGCTTAGGTCATGGCTATAAATTGGCTTCGAGAAAACATCAAAATATAATAACTTCTCATCTTCTCTTTGTCGATGATTTAAAATTGTATAGCTCATCAGATGAGAAATTGAAAGCACAGCTACAGGTTGTCAAAACTTTTTCAGATGATATTGGAATGTCATTTGGTCTTGATAAATGTGCAAAAGCAACCTTTAAAAAAGGAAAATTGTAGCACCAGGAAAACATCAGTTTGGGACAAGAATGTGATATAAAAGAACTTGAGCAAGAAGGGGTGTATAAATACATGGGAATTGATGAAGGATCAGTAATAAAACAAGAACAGATGTGAGTAAAGCTTAGTCAGGAGTATTTTAGAAGACTTAAATTAATCCTGAAAACAGCAGTGACACCTAGGAACAAAATCTAAGCTATAAATCAATTTGCTCTTCCTGTCCTAACTTATAGTTTTGGAGTGATTGACTGGCCCCAAAAAGTGTTGGATAGATTGGATATTAAAACAAGAAGGATGCTTCATGCTCACCATATGATTTATAAAAATCAGTGTATACCAGGATTATATATTCCCCATTCTGAAGGAGGGATGGGCCTCCTTGAAATTGATTACATGTATAGATCTGCAATCGTGGGACTCCACACATATCTACTGACCTCACAAGAGCCAAATGTGGCGAAAGTTTTGAAACATGAGGAGAATAAATCTAAGATGACATCTCTGCTTAATTTAGCAGAAGCATATCGACGTCAAGCAGGAATGGAAATGAAACCAGAAGTGGATAAAAATCAGGCAGCAACTGAATGTGCTAAAAAACAAAAGAAAGAATATAAGGTGAAGGATCAGATGAGAAGGCAAGAAATGTGGAAAAAACAAATATAGTTGCAAGTATAGAAAACTTCTGGAAGAGCCTCATGTTGATCAAGAACAAACGCAGGAATGGTTAAGGAGAGGTGAGTTTACATCAAGAAATGGAAGGGTAATATTGGCAGCCCAAGATAGTGGGCTACGTACACGTTGGTTTACTAAGTCTATTGAACATGTGGGAGAAACAGATATATGTAGATGTTGTGGAACCGAATTGGAAACAGTCATACACCTTATTATTGGTTGCGACTCTCTTATGGCAGAAGGACTGTATACTGAAAGGCATAATAATGTGCCGAGATTGTTACACTGGAGATTGTGCAAACATTATGGTATCAAAGTGGCTGAAAAGCACTGGAAACATGAGCCACAGAGAATCATAGAAAATAATGAAGTTTACATCACATGGGATCACCCAATACCAACAGTCCAAAAGATAGATGCTAGAAAACTGGATATAGTTGTCCAAGAAAAGAAGACAAAAGTAGCATTGATCATTGAAATCGCCACATCTAGTGACTACAATGTCTTGCATACAGAGAGACATAAAGTCATAAAATACCTAAGATACCCAGACAGTTCCAATAGTAGTAGGAGCAACTGGTCTTATAACAAAGAATTTACAATCGTATTTAGATGTTACCAATTCATGTAACACCGTATGAATTGCAGAAGGAGTCATTACTGGGCACATTGCAGGTGCTGTGAGAAGCACTTTTGTCTAACATCAAAGAGTGAAACAATACTAATTTCATGAACTTTAATCATACTTTGACTTCGGAATGGGGTCCATTCCCATCATGGTATTAGAAACCCAAAAGGCTTGGAGAAATTAAAATAACAAATAGTATTAGCTAAGGTAATGTCACACAAATAAGGTGTCATAGTAGCACACCAAAGGAAGTCCTGTGTGTTGCACTTGCCATGGGTATGGTATGTCCTGCCAGCTGTCACGTTACTACAAGAAGTGTCCCACAGTCCACATTTGATAAGGTGGCAACCACGATCTGTGTCACCTATGTGTGTGCAATATGTACACATGTAAAAACTCTGTGACTACCTGCTACCCCCAATGACCCACATGTATATAGGCATGAATGCTGTCACCACCCACATATGTAGGTACTGCGTAAGACATGTCAACTGTAAGTATTATGCAGTCTGTCATTGAGCCACAAATTGCTGTTAACAGACTGCAGTGGGCCATACAGTGGGTGTGGAATGGTGCCAAGTTCCTAGCCTCATGCTGAATGCAGACCACAGTGTAAGCATACCATACAGCAAAGACATGGCCCCAGTATTCCCCACATTAGCACCAACCCCATAAACAAACACACTGCGATAACAGACCTGGGTACTCAAGATACCAACAATGTTGCATTCAGGCAGCAAGTAGTGCCAGTGGTCATAAATGCTTATATGTGGTTTACCACATAGGTAAAGGGACAACATCCAGAAAAATTGTGGACATTACCTCTGAATAGTCCTCACTCGGTACAGCAATATATTAGCAGCATGGCCGGTCTGCTATGCACCTATGCCAACATCTGCAGAAACTGTAAAGGCTATGTTAACACCCACAAAGGTCAGCCATGGCTCTCAACACCTGTTCCACACAACTTGTAATCAGTACTGCCCACTGGTTATCGGTCAGGCTGTCCACATGTGTCTATGGCATGCCTAAATGGCAATGCTGTGCTTATTCCTTCAACAGCTGCCCCATATACAAGCCTATAACTCTGTGCACATTACTGGCATGAGAGGCCTGCATCACATATGAGATAGCAAAAACACATGCTGGAGAGTCAGGTTTGGCTACCAGAGGCTGCCCTGTGTCAGGAATACACTTCCCAAACATGTCAAACACAGAACCATGCATGCCCTCATCAAATGCATCAAGGTTTAGTGGATGGAAAAAACAACATGTGTTCCTGGGGTTCAACCTGTGACCAGCAATTCCAGGGCCAACAGGTGCTGATCAATGACTCTGTTGGGGATAAAGTAATGGCTAGGCTTGTAAGGGACCCACAGCCAGTACTCTAGTAACCTCCTCTGTATCTATGAACCTGTGATCCTATGGAACACCCAGGTATCATGTATGAAGGCTAGCTGGCTGTGTCAAGGGGTATGCATGCAAGGGTATGCTGTCTGCCTCCACTGTCCCTCACACACTGTTGCAAGTATACACACCTAGGTAACCATGCACATATACAGCCATACCGTGGTGATGAAAAGGTCTCTGTGTTTCCAGTCTACCTTATTCGGCACTGGTAATGGCAGCAGCTCTCCAGGACATACAATGACAGACACCTGGAATAGAAACAGAATAAGGTCTGTGAGACAACAGTCTGTCAGCAGTACTAATAGCAATAAAGTATCATGGCACAAAGGTACATACACTTTGATGTGTACCCATGACAATTGCCAGCAGACAGCACTTTACATGGCATAACAGTAGTGAACTACACACTGGCATTACCTGTACTATATTCACCTTGTGCATCAGACACATATTAGCATGTTCCTGCATCGCTGGTATGGGTAACAGGGATGTGGCACAGGTATCGTCACATTCACAGAGTGTGGTGTAGGGTTGCCAAAGGCCTAGGCTGGGCCATACACTTGACAGTATGTGTGCGTGCCTGGAGGGGTGGTGTTCAGCTGGGCCATGGACAGGAGCTGTGTGTGTCTGGTGGTGACCTGCATGGGATAGTGATGTGTGAGTGTGTGTATGCACACACTCAAGCCATGTGCTAGCCCTAAATGGGGGTATGTTGGACAGCTGTGGACTGTAAATAGCAGGATATACAGTTCACCATCTCCGGCCACTGACACAGGAACTGGCCCTGCCAGTAGTGTCACTGGTACCACCATGCCCAAGGCCAGATGCGGTACTACTTCATGATGGTGATTGCAGTTTTCTGGGTCTGTGTCCCTCACGGGAGAGGCCAGGACCATGTGCCCATGGCCTGCTATGTTGTGGTGTGAAGAGTACCCTCCCTTCAGTAGTGCTGGTGGTACTTCCACTATGGCAGTGTGAAAGTGCACAGCCACATGGGCTCTTGGCTGATGTTGTTGCTGACGTACATCCACATGTCCGATGCCCTACTCCCACCACATGTTCAAGCACAGAGAATGCACAGTTAAGGACTGACAATATCTTACCCCACCATCTATCCACGATATCAGTGAAATGATGTATGATATCACCAGTGCCATGGAGGGTGTCACGCATGCCAGGAAGTATTGCATCCATGACCCTGAGGGTCCTTCTGGTTTACCATTCACAATGTGCCTGTGCCTCCATGATGGACCAAAACATGCATCAGGTGACATGTGCTGTGACACCTCTGACAGGGGCTGAATGGGCAGCAGTCCAACTTCAAGCACCCCTGTCAATCTGCCTGTCTGGGACCTCACCAGCTCTCTGGCTATGGCTAGTGTCTACAGTCACAGATGCCATAGATGCCACATTACCCTGTTTGATGCCACCACCCCCTGACTGTCCAATATCTGCGGCTGCTGAGGACTAGGTATGTGATGACATACTGACCGTGTGCAGTGACATTGGGGTGGAAGTGGGAAGTCAACCAGTGGTACAGATTCAAATCCCAACAACCCCCACCTGTGCCTCACTATGGTCACCATCATCATCAGAGCCCAATGAGACACTGACATCATGTTGTGTGGAGGAGAGACCCCAACCCCCATGTTCACCTGTGAGGGGAAGAAAACACAGGTAAATTACTTCCTACACTATAATGTTTCCTGATCCACACACACACACACACACACACACACACACACAAGGGGTGCCACAAAGGCATTATACACACAATCAGCCATGCATGACACACAATCAGACCACAACAGACACACTCTGGACAGGCCCTCAACAACGTGCAGTGCAGCTACGTCCAGTTAATGTTGCTACTACTATACACCTGAGATACATAAGAAGTGGGGGTATGTGATGGACCTTCACCTAACACACAGTGCACCCGTGTACACACTACTAATGTACCCCTGTATAGCACAGTGGCTACACCTACACAAAAGTATGTGCCAAAATGTTACAGCTCCTGCAAATAGGCTCCTGTGGTGAACAATGTGATGCACTGCAGTGAACTCCACCACAAGTGAACATGCACATATTCTAATATGGCTAAGATTAACAGTTGTGTGCATGAGAAACTGACTGCCATTAACATGCCTAGGGTATAGGTGAGCCATAACATGACAGTTCCTCACTCAATGGCTTCAGGTTGATGTTCTCCAGCCAGACCAGAGATAACTATGGGGTTGTGGGGGAGAGTTACTGAAATCACACACACGTGGCATTGGTATGGAAAATATGTGCATTTATGAACATGTACACTACAAGCTGTGATACTACCCACATTGCTGACATTCACAATATGTGTGCACATGTGTGCATTACAAATCCCCACCCACAAATGCAGATTGACCTGACATATGCATACAGGTATGCAAAGGCTCCCACTATGAATGCTACAGTATTAACATGATGCCCACTGGGACCTTACCTGGACACTCCTCTGCTGTGGAATCTATGTCTCTCACCTCCACAACATATGTAGTGATGATTTTCTGAGAGATGATGGCTGAACCAAGGTTTGCGAGGAACTCTTCAGTGGCTGAGAGTGGCGCTTGAGTAGCAGGCCCTACACCTGTGCCAGCACAGTCCCTGGCCACAGCTACAGCCCTTTGCTGTGCATTGTGTATGAGGTCTGTGGCATGGTGTCAGACCTGTTTGTAGCTCCTGTCCCAGTGGCCCACATTGTTGACTGTTGCTACTAGTTCTGCCCACAGGGCAGTGCATTTTTGCAGTTTTTTTCAGCTCCTTCCCAACAGTTCCCGGTGATGGAGTCTGAGGGCATCAATGATTGCAGCAGGCTCTGCTTCTGAGAATGCTGGGTTCCATCTTTGGTACATCACACCTGAAAGACATGAATACGGGAACACATCACAGGACCACATACATTGGCCACCATTATGTACAGACTCTACACATCCACTTTTGCCAGCACTATCCACCGCTGACACCTACATCATACCCCTGCCATCTATCAACACAGTATGTGTGTGGGTATCAACAACATACTGACATTACAGCATGTATTGGCCCCAGATCCTGATGTTTCATGTTCGCCCAATGAAGACCATCACACAGCACATGCAGCAGCTGGTGAAATCACAGAGACTCCCCTCCAGGGAATGGCAGACCATCAAACATCTACCGTACAGCTATAAGCTATAATGGTTCCTATTATATAATTGAAGATGCAATCCTTTGAATGTGTCTTGATTGAACTTGAAAGCACGAAACAGCAAAATAGCGAAACATCATATAAGCAATTTCTTTCCCTGGGAAAGAAATCGCTTGGCCAACTCCATTACTTTGCTGTTTTCGTCACTGTAGTGTGATCTCAGAGTTGGTATATTTAAGTGGGGGTGGTGGTGGGCACAGCCTCTCACATCAGGGGGTGTGGGGGTGAAGCCCCCCACTTTATGTAATGTTTTGAAGTTTTTATTTATTTATTTATTTATTTGTGGAACAGCGATTTTTTTTCCAAAAATTGCTGTTCCGAGTGTTCAGGATTGTAAGCTTTCACTTACATGGGGTCGATAAATCAGCGTTCACTTTTTTAAGCGTTTTCTGATTTAACTTAGACCCGACTATAAGGCCAACCCTCTACCCAGTTTCATATATTCTCCTCAGGAGTGATCTCACTCTGGCATGCCAGGCAATCATGGACTACACATTTCTGGGACTGCTGCATGAGTGCAAGTCATGCTCCACTCTGTTACCACACACACACACACACACACACACACACACACACACACACACACACACCCTCCACCTGGTGAGTGACCTGAACTGGCCTTGTTGGCAGCTTGGATGTGTGTCCCACACAATCAACCTGCGGTGGAATGGGCACCCTGTCCACATCAGGCAGGGTAACTACCTACACCTTTGCAGGTGTAATATGGTCAACTGGATGGTTAACAGCACATACACCCCTGGGATACCACCTGTGTCCTTACTGGATAGGGACATCAGCTGCTGCCCTGCATACACATGGACTAACATGTGGCCTAGGCATATGGCTGCTCAGGGCCCATAGCCTAGTAACCTTGTATGGTACCAGGAATACCAGAAATGGCCTGAATGCTGTGACAGACTGTGTTGCTATGTGTCCACACACATCACTGCCATCGACTGCTGGGTGTCCCCTTTGGGCAGCATTCCAGTACCATGTCATCCAGCCTACATCCCACAAATAGGTGAGTGCTACTACAGGTGCATGTGGGCATTCCTAGGACATCTGAGGTGCACAATAACAGAGATCAGTGCATATGTGTTGTAGGGTGACCTCCTCATAGGTGTCTGACATCTGCAGTACCCAGATGTTTGCAGAATGTGTACATGTGCCTGACAGATGTAGACCCCCCTGCCAGACAAATGTGTATTTCTGGACACCAATTGGACAATACATGAGGGCTGTCCACATAGTTTGGGGAATGTGTTTGTGACATGCCAGACCCGTGAAGACACAGTAATGGTACCTGAACATCTGGTACTGTATCCATTCCCTTACATTGTATGCTCAGTATGTAAGCACAACTGCTGAGCCAGAGTCAGCATCCCCCTACTACTAGTACCTATAACCTGCTGTCCTGCCAGGTATGCTAGCCATATGTGTCAGGCAATCAGATACGGGTGTGGAGTACCCACTGACCTAGCCAGAGTATGTCAGAAATGGTCAGAGAGACCTGGACAATCTGTGAAATAATCCTGTATGACATTGGCATACTGAAAGGGGCTCAATGATGGTACATGATGCAATATGCTAGCTGTATTCACCAGTAAGTACTGTCCGTGTGATGCCCCTGCACTCGCCCAGTAATCAAGGAGCCTCAATCCTCACCACTGCCACCAGTGAGGGATATACACAATGGGAGAATGACAAGTACACACACAGTAAAATACAATTACCCTTCAGAGCACACAGAGATCACAGTCAGTCTGGGGCTGGTTTCTCCCTCTCTCTCCAAATCCCCAATAAGACTCCCCACTGGCACAGCTATATGGTTAACATCTCATCAGAGCAGTCAAGCCAAAACATCCATCACCCTCTCTGTCCAGTCTGACCAGTGCTTTGTGTCCCTGCCCATGTAGTTGACACACACACTTTGAGATTTGATTTATGAATCACACACACACACACACACACACACACACACACATACACACACACACGCACACACACACACACACACACACACACACACACACACACACACACACACACACACACACACACACACACACAAAACACACACACACTTCTGGGAAAGGCTGGCAGAGGTTTACTAGCTATGGCCTCTTCTGCCCACACTTAAAGTTAGTTCTGACTGCCACAATCCAGCTTTTTGTCAGATACTGTAAGGCCCTTACCAAAGGGTGACAAATCCTACTGTGTGATGTGCCTATTAGCCAAATGATACATGTGATCAAGACCAAGGCTACTGGAGTGGGCTATACAGTATCACCAAATGCATATGCAGATACTGTAAAAGCTTACTTAGTTCTATACAGCCCAGACACAATTACAAGGTTTAACTATATTTAATAATAACTAATAAAGGAACAAGACAATACTCAATCAATACAGTAACTACAGAGTTCAGACTCACAGGGAACGATTTAAGACAACATTGCAAGACAGTCTGAAATAATATAGGGTGTCTAATGGAGCTGACAGCTCATGCCTGAGTTCATGTATGATACAGCCGGGATGTTATCAGGTTCCATGGAGACTTTATTTTTTGCCTTTGAGAGGGCATTAAGGACCTGCTCCATGGTGATGAGGGGAGGGGGGCAGGTCCTGGGGATGCCTGGTTTACTGATGGGGGGGGTGAAGTTTTCAATAAACCTGTCTGTCAGCAGGTTGGCTATATCTATGGCATTTGTGTATGTGGTGTTATTGAGATTGCAGACGTATGTGAAGAAGGCCTTGTGATTGTCCTTGGTGAATGTGGCCAATTTGGACTCGAAGTTAGCCTTAGAGGATTTCACCAGTGATCTTATTTGCTTGTTCAGACAAAGGAGAGATTGCTTCCAACTTGACACCTGCTCCTTCTTGGCCCTGGACAGCATTTTTTCCTTCTCTTATAGAGTTTGTTTATTGCTTCTGTCCACCAGACAGGTTTACTCTTCCTTGAGGAAGATGATTTGGTCCTGTCAGGTACTGCTGAGTCCATGCAGCTATGTAGGTGCTCATATAGGTTTTGGTGTAGGCTTGGATATTAGTGCTAGTTCCAACTGAAGGGATGGTGGCTGTGAAGCTGCTTATACCTTCTCTGAGGAGATTGTAGTCAGCTTTGGAAAAGTTTTTTCATTTGACCCTGATGGGGGGGGGGGGCACCAGGGCAGATGATGACTTCAAAAGTGATCGCTTTATGGCCGGATCGTACCACGGAGGATGACACTGTAGGAGTGCTACAGTGACTACTCATATTGGTTAGGACGAGGTACAGGATATTTTCACCTCTCGTAGGGAGTTGTCCAGCTGATCCAATGCATTGGCATTGACAAATTCGAGGAATCTCTGGGAATTCATGTTTAGGCAGGAATAGGTCTTGCACTATATGGTCGGGTAGTTAAATTCACCGAGGATCAGGGTAGAGGGTTAAATCTTGATGGATTCAAGCAGGTCCAGATAGGTGGAGTGGGTGTTCTGATTCATGGTTGGAGGTATGTAGCTAGCTATGATTTGGATAGGTGTTTTTCAACAGTTAACTGCACTTGGAGTGTCCCCTGTGTGTCATACCATTTGACCAGCCTGGAGATGTGTATGTCTATGATAAATATTGAAACTTCACCTCCTTTGGCTTTGTATCCCTCCATTTAAGGTCTGAAAGTATGGTAAGATGAGTAACCTGGTAAGGTTGGGGTGCTCTCCACAGCTTTGAGCCAGGTTTCAGTGACTGCACAAATGTCAGCGTCTTCCAGGGCAAGGAATGCTTGCAATGACTGCAGTTTCATGCTAACACTCCTAGCATGTAGCAGCATGACCTTTAAATTTCATTTATAAGATTTTTTCATGTTGGTAATTTTGTGCTCCTGATTTTGCCTAAAAAAGGCACTATGGGGGAGGCAAGAGCCTTTGCCAGAAGCCTAAAGCACAGGTGAGACAGATGAAAACCATCTCTGGCAAAGCATCATGGTCTGTCAATCATGTACTGGTTTGTGACTGACACAGCAAGGATTCTAGGTTCTTAATGTGATTGCATCTCTCGCATATTGTGTTCCTAGGTGGTAGTAGTAGAGGGTTGTCTGTGTGCATAAGGCAGTTGCTACACTGTCTCAGGATGCCCATATCAACCAGAATAGCAGGAGAAACCACAGGAAATTATCTGTCCATGGTTATCAGAATTTGTGGAAGAGAGATCAGAAATAGTACAGTGGGTACTATCTGCGGAGAGTACCTATAGGTGTGAGTATGGCTGGATAAAATCAATACAGTAGCTGCAAGCAAGGTCCTCACTCACACAGGTGTGCTGGTAAGGGAAAAAATGCAAGGTTAAAACAGCACAGCAGCAGTGCACAATGGGCAAACAAGCACAGACCCATGCAAATGCTGGGTTTAAATACCACGAAAAAAAAGGTAAAATTGAAACACTGGAACTAACCAATTAACCCTTGTCCCTGAGCTCTTAGCTCAACACCCTATGCCAGACCAGTTCCAACCAGTTCACTTACTCCTGGTAAGTGCAGGCAGGCCCTTGCCAACACAAGATGGCATAGCAGGAAACACAGGAATCACACAAACAGATCTGAATACAGCCAGGTTATGCTAAATATATTTAAACTCTGTTTAGGTCAATTTAACACAGAGGAACAGAGAAACACTTAAATATAACAATAACAAACAAGATTTAAACAAATTAACCAATTAACCAATAAAAAAGCTTAAAACTGAGCCCTGTTCCAGCAGTCTTCAATCAGACAAGTTCTAACTACATACTTCTGCCACTATGGTGCAGGGGAACCCTCTACAAAAAAGATGGCCTGGATTAATGCTCAAGTTATACAAGCATAGCTAGATTCAGCAGGTCTGAATCTAGTCTATGCTACAGAAAACAAGGCACACCAATTTTCAGAAAGAAACAGTTCAAATAAGCAGGCACAAAAAGCCTTTAACCAGCAATTCCTAGCCCAGAAGGGCATAATCTACCATCTCACAAGAGTGCAGACCACAAACCTTCTTAATGTAAAATAACTGACCTGAAGCCCAAGTGCTTAAACCAGAACTAAGACACTTTCAGCATAACAGACACTAAGCCTTCAACTGGCAATTCCCAACTTAGAAGGATGTAAGTTACGTCTCCTGCCACAAGAGTGCAGACCACAAATCTTCTTAATGTAGAGCAACTGGCCTGAAGCCCAAGTGCTTAAAGTGAAAGGCTTAGAATAGTGGTTACAATTTAATCAGGCTACTAACAAGCAGTAATAAATGCAGCAGAATAAGTGCAATTGAGTACTTTTAAGAACAGGCAGCAAAAGTAAAATAAAGTAATAAAGTAGGAAGAAACACAAATGCACTAAATTTCTTAGGTTAACTGAGAAGGGATGAAACATGATAATTTAAGGTTAAGAAACTAAGGGGGTAGGTGTTCCCATATCAACTCTCTCTACTCAGTAGAATAAGCTGATGAGATAGTACTGGGAGGAGTGTCCAAAATGAGATTTATAGTAGGGGTGGGCAAATCAAAAGCCACCAAATTTAAGAACACAACAAGGACTGGGCAGATGGGAGGGGGAACTCTTAAAACTCCAAAAGAACAGAAAACGTAAACGAAAAATGAACAATTTGTAAGATACAATATAGAAGTGATCAAACCTTAAATAAAGAGCTTCAAATCAACATTAAATGCAGAGATGACTGATACTCAGAGCAATGTAGACCACACAAACATTTCAGCTAACTACAGATATTTCTAAATAAAAGAGCAATGCTGTCTCTCAGCTCATCCCACTAATTAACCAATGCTATTCACAGTTTGCAAAGGAATTCTTTTTTAACTGACCCTAGCCAAGAACACTTAAAATTCCAACAGAACAGAAAACTTAAAACAAAACAAATGTAATACTATAGTAAGATACAAAATAGACGTGATCAAACTTTAAATAAAGAGCTTCAAATCAAAATTAAATGCAGAGTTGAGTGATACTCAGAGCAATACAGATCACACAAACATCAGACAGATATATTATCCCCCGGATTTGCTATTCTTGCATGCAGGACTAGCTTAGTGCTGCACGGAAGCAACCGTTTAGGAGCAGGATGGAGCACACCATGCATATTAATGAAGGCGCACTGCCAGAGCTCCTAATCTTATACGGAGCATGTAAGAGTGCAGGGGGCGTGTCTGAGAACTGAGCTCTCAGAATATACATGCCCCTGCAATGAAGAACAGCAGATAGCCCTAAAAGAATGAGCAAGACTGCTCATAGGTGTTTTCATACCTCCCAGTAACATCCCCCACCTGTACAAGAGCAATAGTAGACAAACAATATAAAGATACTTTTTTTTTTTTATTTTATGAAACAGATTAAATTTAACCGTAGGTGCATGGGTTTGCCCATCGCTTAGCTATGGTTAATGCAGCTTAAATGGCAAAAGAGGATAAAAAGGAAGATATATGCAAATGAAGCATTATAGCAATAGTGTAGTGGGCAGAGCATTCGCCAGTCATTCCCGGTTCGAGTCCCACTGCAGCACATTCCATTTTCCATGTCAAATCACATTATGACCAATATTTTTAGTTGCATAACCTACTAAATAAGATATATTTGTGAACTGGAGTACTGCATTAAATGCAGATGTGAGGTGTCAGTGTCATAATGTTGCAAAGTCCACAGATAATCATATGTGCCCCATACAGTATATATATACAATGGAATCAGGGATACAAATGGAAGGTAAAATGTGTAATGAATGATAACTCCATACAGCTTCCAAATCCCCCACATTCCCAAGAACCATTAGACATTACTGTCTAAATTAGTGCAGTGGTAAGCAGGAGTAAGCACTAGTAAGCAAGTGTAAGCACTATTAAGCAATAGTAAGTGGGAGTAAGCATATGAAAGAACCAGTAAGTGAGTTTAAGCCCATTTGTGTGGGGGTAAGCAATGCACACACAAGTTAAGCAATATGGAAGCTAACTCTCTGTAAGCATATGTAACCAAAGGTTAGCATAGCTTACCCTCATGCAAACCCACTTACAAGTGCTTAAAAGTGCCTTAATCACTCTGTATCCAACAGCCGCTGTTCTGCCCAGCAACAAAATGAACTGCTTTGCAGGTCTTGAACCCAGGACCCTATACACTATAGTCACAGCAGTTAACCACCAAACCATCACAACAGTACATAAGATTGAGGTATCACCAAACAAATCCTCACTATAGTAAAATCAAACTGAACATGTGAATGGAATCAGTATACAGTCATATGTTCTATAACCTACTACATAACATAAATATGTGAACTGGAGTACTGAAGTAAGCCCAGATGTGAGGTGTAATTTTAATACAGTGTTGAAGTCCTCTATTAAACACAAGGACCCCATACAGTGTGCGTAGACATGAATCATGGATACCAGACATATATAACATGTAATGAATAATAAAAAAAATGCCAAACAACAAATATAATGCAAAGTAAATATTAAGCAAGGCTAAGCAATGCACAGGCCAGCTTAGTTGGTGTAAGCAATGTGTAGGCCAGCTAACAATTTTCCCAGTGGTATACCCCTTTAAACAATGCCAGCCTTAGGTAAGCAGGTTTGCCCATAGTGTAGCCTTTTCAAAACCATCCAATCATGGGAAAGTGCGGGAAATTGGCCCTACTTAAACCCAACAGGTGGGAATACATCTCATAACTGGTTGTAGCTTCCCCTTGCAGGCATCATGTCAGGAAGGGGAGAGGGAGTGTGCTTCCGGCAGCAACGCTGGGGCATCCAGGAGTCCAAAGTCATGGCAGGACTCCTTGTCAAAGACCATGAACAGAGAGTGCTGCAGGGCCAGTACCAGGGTTCCCAATATAAGGCGGAAGCCTGGGACCATCTTGCCCATGGCCTCACCAGTGCCACTGGCATACCCCGAACTGGTGAGCAGGTCAGGCATCACTATGCTGACCTGAAGCAGTGAAAGGGGGATCTCTTGGATCAGTGGAACCAAGAGGCTAGAATGGAAGGGTTTGTCCCAGCTGCATGTAAGTATCACTCCACTACCTGTTTAATAATTGCCAGCTCATGTATATTATGTATAGGTATGGCTAAAGATTCCCCTTATGTCCTACACAGCGGCAAGTGATCGGGCCGTAAACCAGGAGGCCCATGGATGTTGCCTGGAGAGGTTGCGATGCGAGGCAGGTTAGTAATACTCTTGCATGTACTGTCATAGGAAATAAATCTAAAAGTATTAGTAAATTAATTGCCAGTATAAAACCTGTATTGTTTAAAGCAAGTACCGCATACACTGGAGAATATGACAGGAAGAGTCTCATACAGTTTGTATGTAAATAAAAGCATAATAGCCTGACAATAAAGGTCTAACTTCTGGACTGCATGTGTATACTCTGGTATTATATGGTAATGTAGATTTGCAATCACTTAATAGTACTCTTGTATTAAGCACTGTTACCACACTGTGCAACATAAATAGAATGTGTAGGAATGTCTGTATATGACTGGTGTAATCCCCAGAGGTCATTTAGTACAACTGAGAGACACATAGACAGAAAACAGTGAAACAATAGACAACACAATCTGAATAGCGCATGCAACTGAGACGTGAACTGTTGCATTTTTAGCACACACAGCCATGGTTCGAATCCTGGGAGTGGTAGTAGTCTCCATACAGAATCATACCCCACAACTGTACAGAATGTCCAGTAAATCGGCCCATATCTGCTGCATGTCACTCTGTCCCCCTATGAAATCAGTGGGATGATCCCAGATGTATAGGCAGCAAACAAGAAATACAACTGATTGTCAGACATCTTTAAGAACAAACCTGTCACTCTAGCAACTCCCCAAACTGTTATGACATTAATAAGCCAAGTATGTCCTATCTACACCCCCATGTTGTCAAGCTGTGACCAGAGTGTGTACAGTAACAGAGTGAGATGTATGTGCATAATAGTAATGTGGAATCTGGTACTTTGTGTAGTAACATTCAGGTAGTGCTAAAAACATTGCTTCCCCAGGTCTGTCAGATACGAACACTGTGCCCATAAATAAAAGAATGATACCCTGTACTGGTACTGTTTACTTTGGTATCATATGGCATTGTGACTGATGCAGTTGTTTGTTGTTGTTATTTGTCTTTACCGGGGTAAGGGGTCACCACAGCGGAACTCCGGACCGCTAATGATTGGCAGTAGATTTTTATGAAATGCCGAGGTACCACCTCGACGCTCAACCTTCAACAAAGGCACGCCCATTTACACACGCATGTCTTTCAAACACTACCCAACAGTGGGGAGGACATGCAGACTCCACACAGAAGGCACTCCCAAGCCCAGCCAAGAATCGAATGGGAGAACCTCTTGCTGTGAGGTAACAATGCTACCGCTGTACCACCAGTTGCTCTGAATAATTAGGTATTACTCATCACAGTCACCCACACTGTGCTACATAATATAACTGTCTAGGGAATCCTGTATAACAGTGTTGTAATACAAAGTCAGAATGTAAAACCACAGGAGAATTATAAGACAGAAATCAGATAGGAGATATACAACAATATCTATATAGCACACACAACTGTGATGGACAGTGTTTTAGTTTTAGCAGACACAGCCATGGTCTGAATCATGGGAATGGAAGTAGGCTGCATACAGAATCATACCCCACAACTGTACAGATAAGTCCAGAATGTCCAGTATATTGGTCCATATCTACTGCCTGTCCCCCTGTCCCCCTGGGAAATTAGTAGGATGATCCCAGATGTTTAGGCAGCAAACAGGAAATACAACTGATTGTCACACATCTATGAGAACAAACCTGTCACACTCCCCAAAATGTTGTGAGAGTAATAAGCCACGTATGTCCCATCTAAACCCCTATGTTGTCAAGCTGTGACCAGAGTGTGTACAGTAACAGAGTGAATTGTATGTGCATAATGCTAATGTGAAATTGGGTACTTTGTGTGGCAACATTCAGGTAGTGCTAACAAATATTGCTCCCACAGGTACGTCGGATATGAACACTGGGCCGAGAAATAAAAGCTTGATACCCTATACTGGTACTGTTTACTCTGGTATTGTATGGACTTGTGAGTGTTGCAGTTGCTCTGAATAATAAGGTATCACTGATCACTGTCACCCACACTGTGCTACATAATATAACTGTGTACAAAATCCTGCATAAGAGTGTTTTAAATCACTAGAGGTTGAAAAGGGCAATAGTCTACATATGTCCCAGTTCACCTGCATGTGGTCAAGATATGGCCAGAGTGTGTGCAAAAAGAGATGGACAGGTATGTGCATAATATCAACCTGGAATCTGGGAGTATGTGTAGAAACTGTTAGTGTTAAAAAACAATTCCTCCACAGGTATACCAGGAAAGAGGTGCATACTGAAGGTAAAACCAGTCCATGTATATAGATGTCAACAGCCATATCACTGTCCAAACTAAGGAAATAGGGTAGTGTAGTAATACTTGTAAGGTACAGATAACAGCAGTGACTAGCAAAGTAATGCAAACTACAGGAATATACTAGTTGTTAATTTTCATCTTTCTCTCCCCTGCACTATATCTCCAACAATACACTAAATACCTACCTCAAATGTTACGTGATGACTCCACTGTAATGTTGGCACATATGCCTTATTGTTTGATAATTATATAAATCTGTTTCTATACATGTGCTATGTTGAAATACTCCAACACTGGTGGCATGGTGCCATCAATGTACCTGCATGCTGTTATTACCACTGTAGTCCTATATATGCATGTGTTCCATTTGATGTGCAACTGTTCCATATCTGGTGTCTGGGTTAATGGGAATATCTATGCATGCTGTTATACCTAATCCTGGAATGTGCTGACTATTACTAACCCACATATGTTGATACACCATAAACACCATAGCACGTATGGGAATGTGGGTCCCAGCGGACCCACCAGTCCCACCTCAGCTGGCTGTGGCACTAGGCACCAGCACATCTGGAGCCCAACCCAGGATCTCCTCATCCGTTGGTCCTGCACCACCTTCGGGTGGAACCGCCTAAGAGGATGGGGCTCTCCCTCCCGGGAGCAGGCACGAACAGGAACCTGTCACCCATCATCAGGTCTGTGTCGTGGTGCGTAGAGAGCTCAATCAGCAGTTTGGAGATCTTCTACACCAGCTTGAGGGCTGCATGTCATGACTAGAGGGTTGGCTTGGCTCTCCAACTCAGCCCCCGGCACAGCCACCTTTGGGGCTATGAAGGTGCAGTGGTGACTGCCCATGGGTGGGGATCTCAGTCCCACTGTTTCCACTAGGGGGCTCATGGGTTTCCGATTTCCCAACACCCCTCCACATCAAGGTGTTTACGCCCACATGTGTCATATACCACCCCTGTATGCTTCTTGTTTGTCTTGTCTGTTAACCTACCCAACCTACCTTCCCAAATATACCTACTGTCCCTCCTTAACATCCCACTCTCACCTGAAAAAAAAGGCAATCTGTTCCCAAAAAAAATATCACCCCATACATAGCTGTCCATTTCGCATGTGTCAACTGGACACGTAATCTGGTCTAATTGGCATCACCACATATTATTGTTGTCCTCACCCCTCTCTCAGGGGTTTAAGTGTCCAAATCTACCTCCAAATTCAGTGTATATGCACAGCTGATGCTGTAGAAGAAATGGGCAGCTATGGACCTTCCCTACACTCTTCTGCACATCCCTAGCTATTTTCCCCACTGTCTTTCCCTCTTTGTGCCCCTTTTTCACCACTTTCCTATCAACTCTTTTTTTCTTTTCTTTTAAAGAAATTAGCATGGGGTAAGCAGGAGTAAGCACTTTTAAGCAGCAGTAAGCAAGTTTAAGCTTGTTATGTGTGGGGTAAGCAGTGCCTACACAGGTTAAGCTATTTAGAAGCTAGCTGAGTATAAGAAACTGTAACCAGAAGTTAGCAGTGCTTACCTACACACAAATCAGTGCAAACCCGCTTACAACTGCTTAAAAGTGCCTTAATCTCTCTATATCCAATGACCCTTGTTCTGCCCAGCAACAAAATAAACAGCCCTTGCAATGCTCAAACCCAGGACCCTGCACAACATAGCCAACATGATTTACCACTAAGCCATGTCAGATATACATAACCCTGATGTTTTCACAAACATATCATCCCGCCCAGTTATTCAACAGTACAGGAAATGTATTTCAACATGTAGATGTATGTGCGTGTGTATATATATTAATATCTAAATAGATATAACATATCTATATATGTCGATATAGAGATATGTATATATATATATATATATATATATATATATATATATATATATATATATATACACACATATATATAAATATACACACACACATATATATATATATATATATATATATATATATATATATATATATACATACAGCAATATGTAAGCATAAATATATATCTATATAGGTATATATAGACATACATCTATTGATATAAAAGGGAACATAACAGAAACATATATGTCCACATGCACCATTAACAGGGGTGAGGGGGCCCAAATAACATACGTCTTGTACATATAGATATCCCCCCCACAGCCAAACATATCTGCCCTGCAATACAGTACCAACTGTTGCAGATCCCATAACCAGGACCAACACAACATGGGCACAAGATGTTAACAGTATTCCATCACACCTGTATGATCTCAGGCTGGTATCAGTAACATATCATGCAGTACAGTCTGCCTACCATAGGGAATGTACAATGTGGAAGCAATCAACATTCCTAAGATACATATACACAGACACATTTATGCAGATATATATATATATATATATATATATATATATATATATATATATATATATATAAAACTACAGATACACACGCAGAGATATGTATAGGAAGATACATATGTAGAAGGTGCACGCAATACGAAACAGCCAAACAGCCACTATGCCTACAGTTGCCACCTTACCAACTGGACACTGTATGAGCCACCCATACAAATGACAATTGTTGCCTGCAACATATACCCACAGAAAGGTCAAAGGATATAACACCACACACAGGTTTGCATACATGGGAATGCTTTATTTGCGTACTATTACAGTTGTATATGCAATGTCATATAGCTGTTTAGACACTGACATACATATAAATAGAGTAATGCAACTGTGAAACAGTTATGTTAATACAGTAGTATGGAAACATTTACATATGTTGCTGTCCAGGCCGAGGCCTTCAAGTAGTACAATAGTAAAGACAGACTGGGCTACAGGATACCAATCAATCAACAGTAAGTAATGCAGAAGTATAGTCCAGCAGCCTCTATCTACACTCTGTACACAATCCCTAGGGGGTAAAGACCTCAGTTGACACAATGGGATGTATCTGTTACATAACAAGGCATAGCTGACACCATCACAATCACACTAACAAACAGAACAGTCTGTATGGCAGGAAGCAGTAGGCCTGCATTTACCCAAGGTGAATTGTATGGTAATGTACATCCAGATACCTTAAGGCAGCTTTTACCTGATACCCCACATGTTGTAACAGCTTAGGTTAGTTATGGTGCATCTCCCCGCATAGATTCAATAATACAGGGCCATATACCACTGTTACATACACTGGCCTCTGGAGTGCATAAGGGCACACATGTATTGTGTAGGTGAAGCCTACACATATATGGACCCAACCACAAAATATGTGTGGGGACCACAGCAGCTGTGGACTGATGGCAGGAATGGCAGCATGACATACTCACAGCCCACTACATAACAACCCCTGACAGCATGTCATTTGTACAAAGCCTGATATGTAGGTGGAGGACAGAGGCTGGAACACAGGCCCATATGTGAAAAACTGTTGTCATACACTAAGCAAGTTGCTGGTGTTACAAGATAGTCTGCAGCATACCCTTAGTCGGGAATATGAAGCTAGAAACAGAAATGGATGTAGCCATGTACTGATAGCACTCAACACACACACACACACACACACACACACACACACACACACACACACACACACACACACACTGCCAGTGATATATCTGACACAAGACCTGTGTGGTGGACAGACAAAACATAATAGGCACACCCCTAGCCATCAACTGGATAGGTCCACAGTTGAGAGCTATGCAGACAGACTACATTCCAAGTTAAACTAGTATGTCCGCACAAACCCTGTAAGACCAGTGCTATACAATGCATACAACAACACTACTCACACTCTGTCTGTAGTTCTGGAACCTCCTACAAATATGTAGCTGGCCTGAGTGTGCAGGTTCTCCTGTAAGAGGTATTGCTACCTGCTGTCTGTAATACTGCTGCCCACACACACAAAGGATGTCCACCATACAGGAAGGTAAAGGGACCATGCCCACATGATGGGATTTATAGTAGTTGATTGCCATGACAGTGGTAATTTGAAGTACTACACAGCATGCTGCATGCAGGTAGCAAGTGGAGGACAATGATTAGTGCAGAGGCGATCACCTGATCATGGCATCACCTACAAAATACATGTTGCAATCTATTCAAAGCAGCTCAATCCAGTTACTGGAGAGAGAGAGAGAGAGAGAGAGAGTGTGTGAAAGGCACAAACAAACAAACAAAAAAAACCCATCAAGCAAACCATCCAGAACAGACTTCATTCTCAGAACAGGTATGTGAAATATTTGCATGTAATTGACCGTAGTACTTGATCCATAATAATATGATAGATGATGTGGAATGATTTATATTTGCCATCAGGTGTTGTTGTTGTACTGATATTCAGCTGAACAACTGCTAAGGAATAAGATTATGGGGAAGTATGGCAGGTATAGTTGTGGAGGTGGTCAGGGTTGGTAGATATAGAAGACAGCCTACAGGGGTGGTATGTGACACATGTGGTGGGTAAACACCCTGGATTGTGTGTGTGGTCTGTGATGTGGACACCCCATGGGCCCCAATATGGACAAAATGGGAAAAAGCCTCCCACCCACTGCTACTCACAACAGCAGTCCACATCCCGGGTACCTGGCCTAGAGGCTGAGCAGGAGGAGCATGTGGGCCCTGTGAATGTATACTGGGTGCCTCAAGGTGATGTAGCACATCCCACATGTGTCTGTGGAGCCCGTTATGGAACAGACCCTGGACCTGACCTCGGAGGACAATAACATGTCTGTGTGTGCCCCTGGGGGGGACAACATCCCCTGAGTTGGTTCCACTTTAAGGTATTGTTGGACCAGTACATGAGGAGGCCCCAGGGTTGGTCGTACATGTGATGTGGTCTGGTAACATGGGCAGATGAGTTTGGAGAGATGGTTCTGCTGGCCAGTAGTACATATACATACTATTGTGTCACTATTATAGAGCATATGTCAGTAGTAATAGTCTACACAATCCCAGAACATGTCTAACAGCATGCATAGATAACCACAATAACACAGAATGTCAGATGTGCAGCAACCACATAGCAAGCATACCCCAGGCATATATCAAACAATTGTAGCCCTGACAATGGCATGCAGGTGAATAGTCTGTAACAGGCCAGCAATGAAAGAGTCAACACAGGGAACATGGCTACAAACACATTGCACATAGTGTGGTACAGTACAATATCTATCCACCCTCCACTGACACATGTGGAGGAGCTCCTAGCCAGTCCCGTGGCACCTGCCCATCCGCAATGACACCAACCACCAAACACCTTTGTGGAGGTGGGTGC
This sequence comes from Protopterus annectens, assembly GCF_019279795.1. Lineage (NCBI taxonomy): Eukaryota > Metazoa > Chordata > Ceratodontiformes > Protopteridae > Protopterus > Protopterus annectens. Next base: position 762,379,142 of record NC_056746.1, read on the forward strand.
TACCCACACACCACCCGAGGAGTGTGCAAGTAAAGCCACAGAGCACATCAGTAGACCACTGTTGTGTATACATCTGCATCTGAACAGGTAGAACATGCATATCTGATATGTCATAGATATAGTTTGTTACTGCATAGTAATGATAAACAGATGTGCATATGTGGTAGCATTGTGGACATGTACTGTTGATGTATTGTAATGCTGCACCCACCGTGTAGCAATGCCACAGGTGTGGCCACTGACTTTGCATCTCTCACCCTCTTATGTAGGTCCCTCTGGTATACCACCAAGGCAGCAGCCTGTAGCTGGTGAGTATGGTTTATGTAGATGCTTGCCAATACACCGGGCATGTAATGGCTATGGTATATTCCATGCATACATCTAACATACCTACCCAGAATGCATGCTGTACATGTGCACATACTGTTGCTGTTAAATGCACAGCATCACAGTGGTGACCATGATGGGGGTATTGGAAGGGTATGTCAGACACCTGCAAGATAACTAACATCCTGTCATTGCAGAATGTGTTAACAGGGAGCAACATAACGGTGGGAGACATGGCCTACAGTAGGGACATGTTTGGAACAACACCCATATACAGTGCAACACCAGTGTATATACATGTAGGACAATGGCAACTGTTGCAGAGTTACACTATAGCATAAGGTATTACTGTGGTCCACATTATCAGCTGGGACTAGGCTGTAACATGTGGTGTTCAGTGTATGGACACTGCAAAGTGACACACGTGTAAGCCTTACTTGTCAAGCATCTGCAAAAAGGCTGAAGGTGGGGGGGGGTGTCAGCATGACACACCAGTGCACTGCAGCAGGAATCCTAAGGATGCTAAGAATGGCTGTATCTGCACATAGTCAGGTTTAGGAACTGTGGCAGATGTAACCCTACTCCCACAGCAATAGTGACAGCAGTGTGTGAACACCAAGGGATGTGCACATGAGTAGACCTTGCAATCATGCAGATTTGGGGGATATGTGTAGGGCTGACTGAACATGCACAGGCAAATTCAGATGGCCCACACTAGTATACCCCTGCCAGGAGTAGTGACTGCTGTAGTACACATAACAATAGGTGCAACAAACCATCATGATAAGGATTTGCACACATATGCCCACATGGAGTGTATGCATCGTGGTCAGCATCCGCATACCTAACACATTCTGTAGACACTGTATGTGAAAGTACAGGACATATGTCACAAACCAAAAATAGGGTGTTTGGCACAAGTAAAACCACAAAAGAAGAAGGATGCCAAAACTGCTGGAGTCACGGATGTCAGCAACAATTTTTTATTAATAAATCCATCAAGAACACCACTAAAAACACATAAACGCCTTGTAACAGAATTGCGTTTTTGTCTAAACAAATCGACTTCTTCAGATACCCTTCACTAAAACTAATCAACCTTTTATACATATGTTTGAAATTCCTTATCCAATCAAAACAACTTCTGAATTAGGAATTAATTAATGTGCTTTTTGTCCGTGTATTAAAACTACTTCATTCCTAACCAACCTTCCACAAATTCTAAAACCTTTTTCAAGGGATACATAAACATTGTAACAACATCTTAAATCAATTAATATTATTAAATATAAGAATTATATACATAATAATGGTGGATAAGGAATTTCAAACATATGTATAAAAGGTTGATTAGTTTTAGTAAAGGGTATCTGAAGAAGTCGATTTGTTTAGACGAAAACGCAATTCTGTTACAGGACATATGTCACATATCGGGCTCATGTACTGTTAATATATGCAGTGATGTGGTCCCATGTTATATCAAGGATGGGTGCATCATCTCAATAATGGTGTGTATACTCCCCATAGTCATGGTATGCTCTGATGGTTGTCAGTGTAATAGTATTGGATTGGTCATACATGGTCCACTGATATTGAGAGCTGTAAATCAGACATCAGGCATTCACAAATTACATCTGTCCACATATCATCCCAGGTATGTGTTGCAGAAAAACATAGGGGCTGTGAGCATTAAAGCTGACTTAACTGACAAAGTACAACACATTCAGCAAAGGGATGTACACCTGTGAGGTGTGGCGCACAGTATATGGCAGGGTGCAGAACAGGTGCACAGCAATACTGTGTACACAGGTGCAGTAGTATCCAGGGGAAGGGGCATCACCTAGTGACACAGCACATGCATCACACACATGTATACTGTTGCTAGCATGGATTGACTATAGATGCACTGCATGCTGTTGTGTACCATATGTTATGCATGGTTAATAGGAGGACTGTGTGTACTATCATTGTGCAACCTCACCTGTATGTGTGCGTGTGTGCGCATCCTGGTGGTAGTTAGTTTGTCTGTAGGGTCATTCTGGTGAAGAGGAGGGAGGTTGATGCATGTAGGATGCGTGTGTCCATCTGTGTGTGTGTTTGTGTGGGTGACCAAGTATGCACATGTGTGATTGTGGGGTTGTTTATACAGCAGTATCGCCCTTTGGGATCATGCAGTACATGGACATGGACTGCCACATTACACACCAGGAATACTTGTCATGTATGTAATCACAGGACAGCTGATAGTGTAATAAGTTCTGTAGCATGGAACAGGCATTGAGAGGGAAGGCAGATACCAGGTATACCCTTAATATTGCATTCAGCAGGGAGGTGACTGACAACCCACGTATGCAGCACTACAGATGCATTGGGGAGGTACTAGTCAACACCAGGGAGTGTATATATATATATATATTACAGTTGTCACATGATAGGCTGACTGAGCAGCATATCTGGCATGTACTGAGCAATACATATGCATGACACTCCAGTGCATGATATTATGGAGTGAACATAGTAGCCCACACATATGGGGGCCATGCTCATGATGTCTGGACATACATAGGGTGAACACTGAATGACAGCAGTGAAGCCATCTAAAACCACTACACACAGGTCAGGCAGGTAATGTAACAGGTCTTGTGTTGTGATCACTTGTCTAGGCATTTAGAGGACCGATATTTTAATGAGTGGTATCAATGTGTGTATGTTACCAAGTGTGATGCAGGATGGGGAACACATGGAAATATATGTGGGACTGTCTGTAAAGTCACGGACAAGTAGGTATTACTGTGGGGTGGGTGTGTGTGTGTGTGTGTGTGTGTGTGTGTGTGTGTGTGTGTGTGTGTGTATACTGTTATGCAATGCTGTACAGGTTTCAAAGTGCATTTATTGCTTTCCCCACATGTGGTGAGGTGGGTCAGGGTCCCTCCACCATGCAATCTGATGTTGGTGTCCATACAGACACCAAAGGTGATGATAGTACTGTTGAGGTACAGGTAGGGTTGTCAGGGGCTGAAACAGCGCCATCATTTGACATCCCCATTTTAGCCACCCCAACCCTGCACACAGTGTCAGTGCCTATACATACCCCATCACCAGTGGCCATAGTGAAGAGACAGCTGGCATTTGGTGGCAGTGCACAGGAAAGTGTGGTAACCATGCCTACTGTGTCTGGTTGCAGCAGGCATAGCCGGATGTCCAGTAGGGCACCACATAGGCAGATGTCCCAGGGTGCTCGTGGTAGGGCTGCTGGTTATCATGCCCCTGGCAGACGCGACACAGCTGGTACCAGCAGGTGCATGTTTCAGGCTGTCATGGCGGTGCAGGCATGTATTGAACATTACACCAGACAGGGCCTGAGGCTGCAGAGGGCTACTCTAACATCAGCAAGTGACAATGCCCGTGAACTGGCTGGTGCAATCCGTGTGTTAACTGAGTTCATGGATAGATGGTCTGGTGAGATGATGGCCCTCACCGACCGTGGTATGTCCGTGCTTGAACATGTGGTGGGAGTGCGTCAATGGCCGCATGGACATAGGCCAGCAATTCCCACAGCTGGCAGTCAACGTGGATATGCTAGGACACCAAGGGGCTCCCATAGTGGCAGTACCAGCCCCGGCACTATGGGGAGGCACTCTGGCTACACCACAGCAGGCCATGAGCACTTGGTCCTGGCCAGTCCCAGGCGAGACCTGGTTCCAGCGGACATTTGTCATCAGGTAAGAGTAGCACATTGAGGACTGTACCTGGACATGCCCATGGAACTGCCAGCCGGCACAGTCTACGTGGCTGTGGCCGGAGGGAGTGAACTGCACACCCTGCCAGGTATGGTCTGCAGCTGTCCATAAACACCTGTGTAGGTCAGCCACATGGCAGAACTGTGTGCATGCATACCCACACACTATACAAACACACCTAGGGCAACCCCATACCTATACACACCACATCACCATACCCAGTTAACCTCAGTACACCCCTCACCCACACACATGGTGTCAAATGTATGGCCCACACTTGGCCTCTGCCAAGCCAACAACAAACCCTGTGCAGATGATGTTACCTGTGCCACATCCCTGTCATCCATACCATCAATGCAGGGACAGGCTAATATGGTTCTGATGCACAAGGTGACTGTACTACAGTATACGACAGTACTGCAGTGTAATATGTTGTAAGGAGTAAACTGTAATGCATATATGTCAGGCAGTGTAGCCATCCAGCAATGATGCATTATAGCTGTTAGTAACACTAGTTGATTGTGGTCTCTATAATGATATCCATTTGTGTTGTAAGTGTACATGTGTCAGCAGCACGAGGATGGTCTGCAGTCATATTCCACAATGGAGTATGGCACTGTGATGACACCATGGCTGTGACATATCTCGGGTACAGTTGAACACGTCACAGGTTTGTATAACAGTTATTGCCTTTGCCACATGGACAGGTGACCCTCTAGAATGTGTATAATCTGCAACCTGATGTAGACCCATCCACATACATGCACACTCTTACTAGGCAACACTGGGACTAGACCCCTACCTATATATGTAGTGATACTGAAGTGTGTGACTTTTATTACACACACCACACAACATTTAGGGTGAGGTGTGTTCCAGGCTACATGTTACATGCAGAACATCCCCAGACATGTACAGTATGCTAATGGGGGATGTAATGCTTGTATATGGACAATACATAGTGTGACATACCTTGATATACACATTAACAGACACATAACTGGCAGACACATGTCAGAGAGACCTTGGCCTATTGCTGCTAACTAACTTGACCATGTGTCCAATGTGTTACAGGTAGGCTGCACACAGCACATGCATAACTGGCCTGGATTGTGGTATACGTTACCTGTATGGTTGATGGTGACAGTGGTAACCATAACGTGGTACATGGGACTTATAACGGGTGTACCTTACTGTACTGACAGTGTACACAGCACCCACATCCCCCAGTGGATATTTTACTCCCTGAAACCCATGATGACACTCTGACATACCCACCGTCACACACTGGCCATGGGTGCAATACAACCCATTGCATATCCCAACAGGGGTACTACAGGGATATGCATCTAATGCACATGCCACACACATAGTAGGGTGTTGCATTGCCATGCCTCACCTATGAGCAGCAGCAACACTATCTGTACTACTGTGTGGCAATGGGTATTGTAATAGGAGTATTTGGTCTCGGAATGCTGTACCCTACAGATATACAGACATGCACACATGCACAAACTTGCCAGAACACAATGAGTATCCCATGCCTATCAACCCATTTGTACAACACTGTTGTGCTGGAACTGCAAGGCATGTAGCTTGTATGGAGAGAGGCTTAACAGGGTACATGTAATGTTCCATACAGCAGCAGCCACAACTGACTATGGCAATGGGTGTTGTGGTGGTTGTGAAGGCCCTCATGGAATTCCCAAGTACAGGTGTGCTAACACACAGACACTGCTATACTCAGTCACGCACACATACACATGTGTCAGTACTGGGGTGCATTGCTGCTGGTGGTCATAGCTGTGTACCTAGCTATTGTCCAAGGAGAGGTGGGTTGTGAAGGGGTTGTGTGTACAGTGGTATCCTACCACCTGCCATGTGGCAGCAGGCAATCTATCGACAGACACTACTGTCGTGACCCTCAGGGTGAGAGTGACATGCATCAGCCAATCCTCCAGGTGCCTCCTGCACATGGCCCAGGTGATCAAATTGACATGTATGGAACATGTATTACAACACATGGTTAGTGTCTGTGATGGAGACCTGTACCCAAGCATGGTCTGTTGACTGCGGTAGTGTAGTGGAGGTACCCATAGCATGTGGTGCATACATGGTGATAGCTCCTATATGTGCCAGTTCTTACACAGCTGGGCAGACACGTCAGTGTCAATCAAGCTTACATTGCCTGTACATATCCCAGCAGGATACCTGCCATCTGCACATCTGTATAGGGACTGACAGTCATCAGCTTGGCAAGTAGCTATGCAGCAGGATGAATGTGTTGACAGATGGATGTTTGACAACAATATGTATGCCATAACTACATGTCAGAAGCCCTCACTAACATGTGCTGTACAGACGGTTGTCTACAGTTACATTCCACATGTCGGATCATTACCCAGTAGGGGTTATATACTGTGACACAGCTCACACATCAGGGAAACAATAGGGAGGCCTGAGAGTCCAGCTATACCTGCAGGTGTGCCTTTTGTCAGTACTACATTTAGCACTCTACTCTTGCCTGGGTAAGCACTGTCAACAGTAGTACCACCATGATACACTACATGCCAGTGTGACAGCATGTACCCTGGGCTACTACCCCTGTATGTAACACATTCACATGGATAACAGTGCTGTACAGGCCTCATATATGTCTGTGTCCCACACATGACAATCGCACCCCTTGCTACTGTAATGACAGCACATAGGCACATGTATTGTACATGGCATTACATATACTTATTACAGATGCCATTACCCTGCTATGTTATCAGACTGGGTGGTGTGAACTGGTTACCAGGGCTAAGCCATGCTTAGCAGGTATCAACATTGCTCTAATATAACAGCTAAGCTGATTTTCGCACTGGTAAGCGAAGCTACCCTGTGTAAGTGCCCATACATTTACCCGTAGCTTAGCACTGCTTAGCTTCATGAAAACCTGCACAAACCCACTTAAAGCTGATTAAAATTGCCTTAACTACTCTGTATCTGACAGCTCTTGTTCTGCCCAGCAACAAAATGAACAGCCCTTGCAGGTCTTGAACCCAGGACCCTGTAAACTATAGTCACAACACTTAACCACTACACCATGACCACTGTGAAGATAGCTGTTGTTTTCCAATATATCTGTCAATACACATATTGATTAGTATTGAACAATTGCCTTTACTTCCACAATTGTGTAGTACTTGTTATTAATGTGACTGTTGCATCACATATGTCATTTTACCATAATGTACACATAGCAGATACATACGGTGAGATACATCTGGCAGGGTATACACAATCGTGATGATTACACATGACAGGAATATGGATTTATACATATAATAGGTTGATATATGTCTACATGTACGTACACATGTATATTCATACATATGTCTATATACGCATCTGTATAGTGCAACATATATATGGCCATCCCCTCACATGTATGCATATATATATATATATATATATATATATGTATACATATATATATATATATATATATATATATATATATATATATATATATATACACACACACACACACACACACACACACACATATATATATATATATATATATATTTATATGGATATATAGCTATATATGTATGCACATCCTGTGTACAGATATGCCTTTTTATGTAGATATATATGTAGATGCCTATAACTATATGTGCATACATATCTATTCTGATATACCTATTACTATCAATATATATGTAGATATCCATAAATATATGTGCATATGTATCTCTATCTGTATATGTGTACACATATATTGCTGTGTATATGTATATAACTGAGTGTTTATATGTATATATATATATATATATATATATATATGTACATATACATATCCATATATGTATGTCAGTATGTATATAGGTTCATAGATTCATAGGTTCATACTAGGCTATCTGCCCTAGGGCATTTATAAGCCTAGCCAGAGTGTGTTTGGCTTTCGCCACCCATTTTAAATTAATTTTGCTATGTCTTTTTTTGAGGTTAGTATACTGTGCCTCTGTCTAACAGTGACACAGAAGTGATAGCCGGGGTAAACCTATGATCTCCCATCCACTCATCAAGATTCCTCTTGAAGAGAGTCAATGTGGGACTCTGCCTAACCTGGACTGGGATTTTATTCCAGAGTGAAGGGAGCCACTGGGTTATGAATCTGTCCCTCCAGCATGTCCTATTTATTTCAGTGCTGAGGTTCAAGTCTCGAAAGCGTAGCTCGATGGGATTTGGATTTTCTGAGGTGCAGCATGTCCATTAATTCCGGGTTGGACATGGCTTTATACGTCAGGCACAGATCGCCTCTGAGCAGGCGGTATGCCACTGAGTAAAGCTGCATGTATATAGCTATATAAATATATGGATATATACATATATATCCACCATATGTCCTGAACATGGAGTGGAGCCCTACCTAAGCCCAAATAGGCCCAACTTCTTAGCGCAAGGGGATGTCAGGTATGTAGTGCAGGTATATATGTAGACTATTGCTACTGTGATAGGGGATGTCTTCACAGACATGTGTGTGGGAGGTCACATCTGCTTTTAACATGTGCACTATTGGCTACTGACAGATATACTAAGGACATCATAGTACAGTACCACTGCTAGCACAGTAATGATCCTGTGGACTACAGCAGAAATATGGTCAATAAATGTGGACAGTCTGACACACTCTGGTCAGTCCAGAGGTATACACAGAATCAGCAACAGAAGAGCAGAACCAAAGCACCACGACTGTTCAGGATAAACACAATGATGCTTCAATAAAAATGCAAAAAATCTTTATTGAAGAGCTCAGGGTAAGTGCTTTCATGACCTCTGTGGTCGCTTCATCAGACTACATCCAAACAAACAGTTTCTCAGCTTAAATGCATAAAGTAATTAATGCCTTGAAAACTGAATCAAGTCATTAGGAAACCACAGTGCCTAAAAACACTGTATAGTAAGAAGGCATAGTAGAAATTATATATATATATATATATATATATATATATATATATATACATGTATATAAAACATATAAAATAGCTACATACTGTGCATACTGAGTGACAGTATGTGAAACAGACTAAATAACTGATAGCTGCCTTAATAAAGATGTAAAGTATATACAAATATATATATATATCTGTCTCATTAGTGTTTTAAACTTCTAGCTTTAAGGAGCGGCTTCAAAGAAACCATTTCATTAGCACCAGGTGCTGTATATGCATTTAATTTAAAAATCCACTTTTGTTCTAAAGCTTCGGTGCAATTCTTAATGTCACCACCTCTCTTCCCTTCTGACAAAATATCCAAAATAAAAAAATTTGAAAATATGTGAACTACCTTCTTGTTCTGTGTGCTTAAATAGAGCACTGGTAGTTTTATGATTGTTAATATCCCTGTAATGCTCTTGAATGCATTCCTTAAGCATACAATTTGTCTTGCCTACATAGCAGGCGATGCATGCTGTGTAAAAAGCAAAATATATTAGATTCTTAGTTTGGCAAGCAGGGTAATGTGTAGCCACTATCTCAAAGTTTGGAGCCATATGAGTGTATTTAAAACAGGAGTGCACATATTGACATGCTGTGAAATTCCTGCATATATAGGCACCTTTCCTTTGTGACATCTTATTATAGCTATTCTTTCTATCCAAGTAACATAGTTGTCATTTAAGATTTTTCTTATTCTTAAAAGCAAACCTAGGTGTACCATCCAATAATCCATCTAGTGCACCTATAGTCTTTAAAATATTTCAGTTCCATTTAAATACATCTCAGAATGTTTCAATATCCCCAGTATATGTAAGTGGAAATCTAAGTTTATTTTGTTCACTAGGGTCATGCCCTATATTATGATCTGTTCTATCCATAAACAAAGGTTTACCTCTGGAGGACCTCTCTGCCATTAATTCAGATACCTGTTAACAAAATATCTTATGTGAATAACCTCTATCTTTAAATTCACTCCCCAAATCATCGAGTGCTGACTGAAGTTGGACATCATCATTATGCAGTCTCATAGTTCTAAGAATTTGTCCTCTTACTACATTTTTATTGACAAATTTAGGGTGCATGCTGCTTCTATGCAGCAATGCATTTCTCCTAGTCGGTTTCCTATATATGCTAGTCTGAATGCCTAAGATGTCACTTTTCTTAAGTTTGACATCCAAGAAGTCTATTTCTTCTAAAGACACTTTACTAGTGAATTTAAGAAACGATGTTGTGGTATTCAGAAACTCAGTAAAGATATTTAGCTCATCTAGCGTGCCTGTCCACAGGAGAAAAACGTCATCCACAAATTGAGTATACCATTTCAGGTATGGTTGAAAGGTTGGACTAGTCAGGAAAGAAGTGCTCTCCCATTCAGCTAAGGCTAGATTGGTGTATCTATTGGCACAAGGAGTCCCCATAGCTAAGCCAGTCATCTGAAGGTACATGTCACTACCAAAGCAAAATACATTATTCTCCAATATAATTTCTAACATTGAGCATATCAAATTCACTTTATCACTAGAATAACATTGCTTGGAGAACAACAGATGTCTGATATTCTCAATGCCCCAAGCATTGGGGATCACAGTAAATAACGATGTAATATCCATAGTAACAAAAAAGTACGGTTCTGTGGTATTCCTAACTACATCATACAGCTTATACAAAAATATATTGGTGTCTTTTAATACATTGCCACAGGTCTCAAGTACTGGTTGTAAGGCTTTTCCACATAGATGGATAAAGGCTTAGTGCTCCAGCCTCTGCTGGAGACAATGGGTCTCATTGGGGGGTTATAGAGGTTTTTATGGACTTTAGGTAGTCCATAGATGGAGGGATACAAAGGTATGTCAACAATAAAATATTTGAATAATTCCTCTGTTATTCTTCCTTCTATCAACAGGTCAAAAATCATCACAGACACTCTATCAGAAATAGCTTTAGCTTGTATGGCAGTAATTTTCTGATATGTGTCAACATCATTCAATAATAAAAGCATTTGCGAAAGATATAAATCTTTGTTGAGTACTACTACCCCTCCCCCCTTGTCCGCAGGTTTAATTTCAATAGATAATAGATGTTTTAACTCATAAAGTGCATGATTTTCAGTTGTGCTGAGATTATAATGACGACAATGAGTCCCATCTGCAAACATATGCCTAATTTCGGCCTCACATACTGCAACAAAAGTACCCACTATTGGATGCATTTTTGTAACAGAACTACTAGGTTTGGAAAAAGTTGAACGTACAATATCAGACTTAAAACATAGTTTTTAATGTGAGTGTTGTGGCAAAAAAGCCTCAGCTCTTGTAAAATGTCAGCTAGGTCAGTTTTCTGGGTAGGAATAAAGGATAACCCTCTATTTAAAACAGATAATTGCGACTCAGTCAAAGTAATGTCAGATATATTCAGGACCAAACCTTTGAAACTTGGCTCCTGGTGAATCTCTGCTGCTGTATTGAAATATTCTGCCTGTTCAGGCCTTTGCCTCTCCTTCTACAGCTCCTCGATCTCTCCTTGATGGGCAGTGGTTCTTGTAATTGAAAAGGAAGTAGTGGCAGTTCCTTCGGTCACCTCTCCTCTTCCAAAAAAGGTTTAGTTATATTATTAGGGTTAGCATTATCACCCTTACTGGAGGTAGAGGGATGGTCTATGGATGCAATATTGGTTGCTTCTGGTGTAGTACTTAGCGAGTGCATGACTTCAATTTGTCTCGCTGGTAAGTTAGTAACTTCTTCCACTATCCTTGTAGAGAGGGGTGTGTCATGTAGCTCAGGAGATTGTTCATTCTCCTGTTGGGTTGGCCTGGGCCATGCGAAGACGCTCCCACTCTGGAAATCTGTTAAGTCTCTCTAAAGATTCTTTAACTTGCCACTCTGCAGACGTTTTTCATACCCCAAAATCTGTTCACGTAAAATGTCAATTATATCAAGGATAATATCACTAGAGAAAGTATTCAACATATTTGTGTAGGAACGCTTCAAATCCTCAGTCAATTCATGTTCCTGAGGTAAAAAATATTCAATCAGCAATTTTATGTAGTCATATCCTAGCTGTAGGTTCATTTGCTACCATTTCTTAAGGAGATCAGGATATAGGTCTCCATAAGTAGGCATAGTTAGGACTCGTAGTCCCCTGGGCACAATTGTATACCTTAATACAGCCTAAAAGTAAAGTCTCTGCCATTGCAGTCATTTAAATTTGAACATTTTATTCTCATAATCACAAAATTGTTCCCTGAAACGTAGCTGCATACCTTCATTAGCATTGATGCATCGCTCAGGAAAGATAGGCTGACTTATTAGGGGGTTAGTTTCTAAACATAGAATACGATCCAGATTACTGCTGGTAGGTGTCCCCATATTGACTTCAAATCCTTCAGCTATGTTCAGTGTTGGTATCACAAACAGCAAAACAAAAAAAGAAAAAGTATACCAAATACTACAAAGGAAGGGCTCAGAGCAGCCAAAAATACAGCAACAGAAGAGCAGAGCCAAACCACCACGACTGTTCAGGATAAACACAATGATGCTTCAATGAAAAATGCAAAAAATCTTTACTGAAGAGCTCAGGGTAAATGCTTTCATGACCTCTGTGGTCGCTTCATCAGACTACATCCAAACAAACAGTTTCTCAGTTTAAATGTATAAAGCAATTAACGCCTTGAAAATTGAATCAAGTCATTAGGAAACCACAGTGCCTAAAACAGTGTATAGTAAGAAGACATAGTAGAAATTATATATATATATATATATATATATATATATATATATATATATATTTATACATGTATATAAAACATATAAAATAGCTACATACTGTGCATACTGAGTGACAGTATGTGAAACATACTAAATAACTGATAGCTGCCTTAATAAAGATGTAAAGTACATACAAATATATATATATATATATATATATATATATATATATATTTATATATATATATATATATATATATATATATATATATATAAAGAACTAAATAAAATAAAATATATGCATATATCTGTCTCATTATTGTTTTAAACTTCTAGCTTTAAGGAGCGGCTTCAAAGAAACAATTTCATTAACACGAGGTGGTGTATGTGCATTTAATTTAAGAATCCACTTTTGTTCTAAAGCTTCAGTGTGATTCTTAATGTCACCACCTCTCTTCCCTTCTGATAAAATATCCAAAACAAAAAATTTGGAAATATGTGAACTACCTTCTTGTTCTATGTGCTTATATAGAGCACTGGTAGCTTTATGATTGTTAATATCCCTGTAATGCTCTTGAATATGTTCCTTAAGCATACGATTCGTCTTGCCTATATAGTAGGCGATGCATGCTGTGCAAAAAGCAAAATATATTAGATTCTTAGTTTTGCAATCAGGGTAATGTGTAGCCACTATCTCAAAGTTTGGAACCATATGAGTGTATTTAAAACACGAGTGCACATATTGACACGCTGTGCAATTTCTGCATATATAGGTACCTTTCCTTTGTGACATCTTATTATAGCTATTTTGTCTATCCAAGTAACATAGCCAGCACTTAAGAATTTTCTTATTCTTAAAGGTAAACCTAGGTGTATCACCCAGTAATCCATCTAGTTCACCTATAGTCTTTAATATATTCCAGTTCCGTTTAAATATATCACAGAATATTCCAATATCCCCAGTATATGTAAGTGGAAATCTTTGTTTATTTTGTTCACTAGGGCCATGCCCTATATTATGATCTGTTCTAGCCATAAACAAAGGTTTACCTCTGGAGGACCTCTCTGCCATTAATTCAGATACCTGTGAACAAAATATCTTATGTGAATAACCTCTATCTTTAAATTCACTCCCCAAATCATTGAGTGCTGAATGAAGTTGGACATCATCATTATGCAGTCTCACAGTTCTAAGAATTTGTCCTCTTACTACATTTTTACTGACAAATTTAGGGCGCATGCTGCTTCTATGCAGCAATGCATTTCTCCTAGTCGGTTTCCTATATATGCTAGTCTGAATGCCTAAGATGTCACTTTTCTTAAGTTTAACATCCAAGAAGTCTATTTCTTCTAAAGACACTTTACTAGTGATTTTGAGAAACGCTGTTGTGTAATAACGTAAACAGTAAATAACGATGTAATATCCATAGTAACAAAAAAATACTGTTCTGTGGTATTCCTAACTACATCATACAGCTTATACAAAAATGTATTGGTGTCTTTGTATCCCTCCATCTATGGACTACCTAAAGTCCATAAAAACCTCTATAACCCCCCGATGAGACCCATTGTCTCCAGCAGAGGTTGGAGCACTGAGCCTTTATCCATCTATGTGCAAAAGGCTTTACAAGCAGTACTTGAGACCTGTGACATTGTATTAAAATACACCAATACATTTTTGTATAAGCTGTATGATATAGTTATGAATACCACAGAACAGTAGTTTTTTTTTTTTTACTATGGATATTACATTGTTATTTACTGTGATCCCCAATGCTTGGGGCATTGAGAATATCAGGCATCTATTGTTCTCTAAGCAATGTTATTCTAGTGATAAAGTGAATTTGATATGCTCAGTTAGAAATTATATTGGAGAATAATGTATTTTGCTTTGGTAGTGACATGTATCTTCAGAAGACTGGCGTAGCTATGGGGACTCCTTGTGCCAATAGCTACACCAATCTAACCCTAGCTGAATGGGAGAGCACCTCTTTCCTGACTAGTCCAACCTTTCAACCATACCTGAAATGGTATACTCAATTTGTGGATGATGTTTTTCTCCTTTGGACAGGCACGCTAGATGAGCTAAATATCTTTATTGAGTTTCTGAACACCACAACATCATTTCTTAAATTCACTAGTAAAGTGTCTTTAGAAGAAATAGACTTCTTGGATGTTAAACTTAAGAAAAGTGACATCTTAGGCATTCGGACTAGCATATATAGGAAACCGACTAGGAGAAATGCATTGCTGTATAGAAGCAGCCTAAATTTGTCAGTAAAAATGTAGTAAGAGGGCAAATTCTTAGAACTATGAGACTGCATAATGATGATGTCCAACTTCAGTCAACACTCGATGATTTGGGGAGTGAATTTAAAGCTAGAGGTTATTCACATAAGATATTTTGTTCACAGGTATCTGAATTAATGGCAGAAAGTTCCTCCAGAGGTAAACCTTTGTTTATGGCTAGAACAGATCATAATATAGGGCATGACCCTAGTGAACAAAATAAACAAAGATTTCCACTTACATATACTGGGGATATTGGAACATTCTGTGATGTATTTAAACAGAACTGGAATATTTTAAAGACTATAGGTGAACTAGATGGATTACTGGATGATACACCTAGGTTTGCCTTTAAGAATAAGAAAAATCTTAAGCACCAACTATGTTACTTGGATAGACAGAATAGCTATAATAAGATGTCACAAAGGAAAGGTACCTATATATGCAGGAATTGCACAGCGTGTCAATATGTGCACTCGTGTTTTAAATACACTCATATGGCTCCAAACTTTGAGATAGTGGCTACACATTACGCTGATTGCAAAACTAAGAATCTAATATATTTTGCTTTTTGCACAGCATGCATTACCTACTATGTAGGCAAGACGAATCGTATGCTTAAAGAACGCATTCAAGAGCATTACAGGGATATTAACAATCATAAAACTACCAGTGCTCTATATAAGCACATAGAACAAGAAGGTAGTTCACATATTTTCAAATTTTTTGTTTTGGATATTTTATCAGAAGGGAAGAGAGGTGGTGACATTAAGAATCACACTGAAGCTTTAGAACAAAAGTGGATTCTTAAATTAAATGCATATACACCACCTCGTGTTAATGAAATTGTTTCTTTGAAGCCGCTCCTTAAAGCTAGAAGTTTAAAACAATAATGAGACAGATATATGCATATATTTTATTTTATTTTATTTAGTTATATACCCTGAGCTCTTCAATAAAGATTTTTTGCATTTTTCATCGAAGCATCATTGTGTTTATCCTGAACAGTCATGGTGGTTTGGCTCTGCTCTTCTGTTGCTGTATTTTTGGCTGCTCTGAGCCCTTCCTTTGCAGGTGTTGGTATTTTTTTTTCTTTTTTAGTATACACAGAATCCCTTAGTGCAAGACATGTGGACCAAGGCTGACAATGTGGATGTTAACAGCCATGTAGATGGGTATATCATGTAAATACTGGTATACATTTCCCCCCATAGGTTATGCATTCACACACCCCTATCTCTCCTGGCACATAATAACCACTAGTACAGAGGTGCCATGGCCACATACTACCCACTAGTTAGTGACATACATCTGTATAGCATCCCACGGCTTTGTCTGACATACATGACTGTTATGGTGGATTGGCAGCGGTACATCTGGCAAGTATCAGGACATTACATCACACTGGGTAAGTACACTAGGCTGTTAGGCATGTGACAAAGTGCCTGCCAGGTTACAGGCAGACTGCAACAACACTGGCCTACATTTCTTATCAGGGATTACACCTGTACCTGCATATATAGCAGGCTCTACAGGCATGTCACAGCACAGAGTAACAGACACCTGTGTGAAAGTGCATAACCACAGCCAATGTGAACACAGCCACATATGGTAGCTAGCATAATAATACAGTATATGGACTATCTGATCAACACCATCCTCATATGTGCCACTCACACACTAACCCTACATACACTGGGCCACTACACAGTTTGGTTTGATGCCTGTCTGTGGTATGGTGTGTTTCACCCTACAAACATGTAAGCTGATAGGATAACATACAGTGGAGCAGCATGTAACATCAGATAGAACAGGACCAAGAACAATGACATCTACCACAGCCTGTACACAGGCCAATGTATATATTCACAATACACACACTGTCAACAATCACCATAAATACACAGACCTCAGTACTGTACCCACAACCACAGAATGCCCAGGTTATGTCCTCAAAGATAACCCCTACTAGACATACCACAGGTCACAGTCTGATATCTCACTGGCTTGTTATCAGATATGATGTCAGTAAACTATGGTGTACAGAACATATGCACTTCTTACTGCATGACATATGTGCACAGATTGACAGAGTTGTGGCTGGAGGCACCAACACAGGGCCAATATTGACATGTTGCTGTGATAACCTCATACATTTACTGTTGTAACAGGGTTTGTTGTGACATATGTCTTATGAGGGATATGAAGTTAGTAACTCTCATGTCTGTCACCATGTACTGACTGTAATCCTCACACTATGCTTCTGCAGTTCACAGATAGGTGCACTGTGAGTAACACAAGAAACAAAAGGCACCACACACTGCCCAGTCTGCAGATGACCTTACAGATGGGGTTTCCTCAGAAGCATAGCACTGTCATGACGTATTAAAACATGTATACCAGCAATATCCACACACACCCATTTAAACCAACATTGCTCCAAATGCAGAATTGCAACACTTACATTCTGTAGTCATGTCAGGCACATCCCCCTCCTGTGTGTTGGCCTGTTTCCACAGTGTATGTTGTTAGAGGTAAATCCCCAATCCATCTGTGATGCTGTTTGCCAAACAACAGATCTAGATCCTGCTCACAGTGAATGAAAAGGTCCAACACCAACGTGATGTTCCTAGATATTGGAGTGTGTTTCCATGCATTTGGCTATGGGAATGTTACCACAGCTGTTCCACATGCAGTCAGCTGGAGGAGGGCTGCAATTCATGCACAGGTCATCAGCTGAGCATGAGCATCACTTACAAAACACATGCTGATGCCTAAGCAAAGGTGTAAGTCACCACATCCACCAGAGAGGATGTGAGAGAGGCAGACAGAGGCAAAGATAAGTCAGGTAGGGGGTGAGAGAATAAAACCTAAGCATGTTTGTGTCACACACCTACCAGTACAGGGTATCAACCCCCTGACTGCCTTGTATTGCTATCATATGTCTATGCAGTTATTGGATGCACCACATAGCTTACATGTTAAGGAGCTCTCCAAATATATATGTGATGGTGAGTGACATCTGCAGCAGTGATATGATAGTGATATGGTAGGTGTAGTACACATGCCTATCCACATAAACAGGTGTCAGCGTCAACACAGCCACACTCTCTCAGGGACCCACACACATTGACACACTTGGCAGGGTCAGGAATACACCTCCTCACTAGACAGTTTGCCACAATACAGTACTATGCAGGTATCACATGCACCAAAGGGGTAATCCGGAGGTTATATGGGCAAAGGGTATGTGGAGGTGTCTGACATCAGACAGCATACTTCAGTATGCCAATGGGGGTTGTAGTGAGTGTGAATGTGGTCAAAAGCATCGCACACCACATACACAGACACAGGGTGCCAGTACTGACATGCATGGGTGCATTGCTTCACGGCTGTGTAGTAGTTGACTATGCCAGAAGGCTATACAAGGCTAGGTGATGGGTATACCTTGGCATTAGGCCACATGACAATGGTCTGCAGTGTGGCTCAGTGGTGTAGTGTCTGGATTGGCACACACAGGTGGGTATTGTATTCACCATCCAGTCACGTGGGTAACTATTGTGTGTGGCCAATGCTGTGCATTGCTTGCCATGTATGTGTGCTTTAGTCCATGACATGGACAGTGTCTGGGATGTGCACATGTCCCACATGCATGTATAGGGATATATGGAACTGTACCTGGGGTGTCTGGCCCATGTTGTGTACACAGATTGTTATCATCAGATGTGCCAGTCCTGGCCTCATGTGGTGAGAACTGGTAATGGACAGCAGGTTGACCCTGCACCTACATTGATTGCATGATACAGGTATTCCCTGGTGTCAGTGGCATCTGTCCATACAGGGCATGTGTTTAAGGCATGGTATGTCCTTTGTGGGTCACATTTGATGGCACCACAGGTGTTGCAGGTGTCCAGTAGGGAACATAGCAAAAGCACACTGTCTGCATGTACATGCCTATTGTACTGATGGACAGGGTGCCACGCCTTCTGTAGTCCACTGCAATCACACCATGGTTACTATCTGTGGGCAATATGCAGGGTACTACCAACATAGCGGTTGTTGCCTAGGCAAGTGTGTTTGTGTATGAGACATGGATTGAGAGTATTATCTGGGTAATACAAGGGTTGGTAACTTTGTTCACAGGCCTTGATTTCACATGTAGGGGTATAGATTGGCACCCCAGCATCTCAGCTATTTCACATCTGTTATCCTTGTAAGGTGGACATTGTGACATTTAACAGGGCCACCATATAAGAAATTTGCAAAACCCACTCCACAATGAGTCCAGTTGTTACACACTCACAGCCACATCTCCACAGGATACGAATGACAAACACACACACACACACACACACACACACACACACACACCCCTGCCATGTCTGGGATTAGAACTCCTTCCTAACTAATTTATTACACTACAGCACTATGGAGTTGTAGGACATGCTATGGAGATTACTGGAGTACTCCTTCCCCAATGGTGTATTTCACAGTGAATGACATCAGCAGGCTTGCCAAAGTAGGGCATTTGAATTGCAGTGAGTGTGACTAGCCTACACAGACATGGATACACACACACAAAGATCCACACTTGCCATGTGTGAGAATAGTAGCCCTACCAGAGTACTATATCACACTACAGCATGATGCTGTTATAGGACGTGAGTGTGACTAGCCTAAAAAGCTTTGTTCCCTTCACAGACAGACACACACACACACACACACACACACACACACACACACACACACACACACACACACACACACACACACACACACACACACAGTTGCCATGTTTGGGATTAGAATTCCTACCTAACTAAGTCATCACACGACAGCAGTACACAGTTATAGGATGTGCCATGGAGATTACTGGGCTGTACCTTTCCCAAAGGTGTATTTCACAGTGAATGATATCAGCAGCCTTGCCAAAGTAGGGCATTTGAATTGTAGTGAGCGTGTCTAGCCTAAAAAGAATTGCTCCCTACCCAGACTGAGACACACACACACACAAACACACACAGTTGTCATGTATGGGATTAGAATTCCTACCTAATTAGTTTATCAAACTACAGCATTATGCAGTTATAGGATGCACCAGGGAGATTACTGAGCTACACCTTTCCCAAAGGTGTATTTCACAGTGAATGATATATGCAGCCTTGCCAAGGGAGGACATTTGAATTGTAGTGAGTTTGACTAGGCTAAAAAGCATTACTCCCTACACAGACAGAGACACACACACTTGCCATGTTGGGGATTAGAACTCCTACCTAACTAGTTTATCACACTATAGCATTATGCAGTTATAGGATGCACCACAGAGATTACTGGGTTACACTTTTCCCAAAGATGTATTTCACAGTGAATTACATCAGCAGCCTTGCCAAAGTAGGACATTTGAATTGTAGTGAGTGTGACTAGCCTAAAACACATTGCTCCCTACACATACAGTGACACACAAACACACACACAGTTGCCATGTCTGGGATTAGAACTCCTACCTAATTAGTTTATCACACTATAGCATTATGCAGTTTTAGGATGTGCCACAAAGATTACTGGGTTGCTCCCTTCCCAACGGAGTATTTCAAAGTGGATGACATCAGCAGGCTTGTCATAGTAGGGCTATGGGGAGGGCAGTGTGTGTGCATGGGCCATAACCCATTCATCTAGAGGTTGACACACCACATGCAGGCACACACAGGGTTATATTCCACAGGGATGTGTATACAGCTGGCAGATGACTACTGCCTTGTACAGTCATGTTGCACAGCTAGCACTTGCACCACATAGTCTGCAATGCTGATGAATACCAGTGGCTAATTTCTACAGTGAGTGACATTTACACTTCATGTGGTTGTAGCCATTTGGCTATGTGCTGGGTGGGACAGACCTCATGATGGATGGCTCTTTGGCACAGTCACTCTCTTCCACACATCTATGTATGTCTACGTTTAGCTTATTGTAGTGTGTTGTCCTTGGATATATGTCTGTATTCCTATTCAATGTGTGTGCAAAGCATGACTGGTGCATACTGAGGAGTGTATGCGCTAACATCTGCAACTGTCAGATATGTATGGTCCACTGTTGTTTGCAGACATGGGCTTCATTTGTTTAAGTATGTAAGCATGCCCAGTATGACCTTTCATTATGTTGTTATCTGACATTGCCTTCATTTCTCTAAGTGTGTGAGCATGCCCAGTATGCCCTTCTGTATTGAATGTGTGGATCCATTGCAGGTAGTTTGTACCCCAGTGCAGACCTTTGTGTTGTACACCTACAGGTAGCAAACTGTTCCTGCAGGGTATCCGTAGATTATTTGGCAATATGGGGGCAAACTGTGCAATGGATAGTGTGTACTGTAGGTGACTGTGTCTGTGCTACATTGTACTGGTGTTAGCAGAGATATTCAGACATATGTACTGTTATACACTGTGATGTTTTATGTCCTTGGGTACTGTCAGGTGGACATTCTTGCTCACAGTGATGTCCTGGGGAACGAGGGTGAATGCAGCTGTGCCCGGTATTGTGGGCAGATGCCTACATATTCATGGTAAGTTATGCCATTCTGGAGGGGGAGCTTCAAACACTTGCTGCTGTGTCTGTTTATCTGGTTCAGCACCTTGGTACAGTGCTGGCAGAGGATCCCATACTTGTACATCCATTGTCATGACTGTATGGCCTTATTTTGTTGTGGCAATACCTCACAGCTGTACAGATTCACACAGGTTACCCAGAAGCAGGGACCATGAATCAGGACATTACCCCTATTGTGGTGTATGGGCAGGTTCATAGCCACCCATTTATGTGTTTGCAGCCAGGGCTAGTGTGTGCACACAGCTGTGTCTCGGACCTTGCACATTCCATGCTGCCTATGCTCCCCCCTCTATTATTCTGTCCTCTTCCATACATTATGCATACATTTTCTTATACTTTCCCTAAGATTATCACGTCATCACAACTGTGTTTTGGTGTTGGCTCACAGTTCGTGCAGTGGGACATGGTGGACATGTTACTGTGGTTTGTCCACATGGCCTTGCATATGGCTTATGTGGAGTGTGTTATGTTGTTATTTGGGTGTCCATGATGTAACATGCACTGGCAGTACATGTGAGACACAGACCTTTGCCTGTAGGCCATTTGGTGGTGATGCAGGCCAGCTGTAGCAGGCCATTGCATTCTGTTAGCCCTACAGTCCCAGATCACCATACAGTATATTCCCCTGGGTTGACAGGGGAGGTGTGCTAGGTGTTCATGCCAATACCTTTTATCAGTATTGATCAGGGGGTGTGGATGCTGGCAGGGTGCTACCTACAGCTAGGGACACACCTGCATGGGACACCTGCACAGTATTCTGCATTCTTTTGCTATTGCCATATACAGGTAGGGGTCATATTGTACCCATTCCCAAAAGCAGGGATATGACCTGAGAGGTACCTGTGGGTGGTGTTTGGGTGAGCTGGGTGCATGTGTGCTGTGAACACTACTTGCATCTGATGCACACATATGCATGGGTATTCCAGTTATGCTGGCATGTGCAGGTGCATCAGCTGTTTCCCAATACATCAGTCCGACCACCTTTGTGATCTGCATGTGTTTGGGCAGACGACACCGGTATTCCCTACTACAGGCCCAGATAATGTGATGCATACCTGTATGTACAATTCCAAGAGTGTGTCCATTTCACAGTTACACATTATGTACTGTATGTCTGGGGTACTTTCCCCTATGTACTGCTTGTATATCTAGCCCAACAACCATGTCATGTCAGTCTTCCAGATGGTGAAACATATTACCACCATACATTTACAATGGCTTACTGCTAGCATGTGTTATACTGGTGGGAATTGTCTTTGGCACTGCAGTTGTGAGGGCTTCTCCCTGTCATCAGCAGTAGTGGGCAATGGCCACCAGGTCTTATCCCAACATGCATACATACTGACAACTCTCACACAATAGGAAACACATGCCAGCCTAACACACACGTACCTGCATATTGTACAAATGCTACAATCTATCCTGCTACCGTGGCCACCTCTGGGCATCTGTGCTCCACTGGTATTATACCTACACATACATGTTACTACATTTCTACATAAGATTGGGGAGGGGGCACACCTGACTGTTACTTCATGTCTACATAGGATGGGGGGGCACACCTAACTGTTTCTACATTGCTACACAGGATTGGGGGGGGCACACCTGACTGTTACTACATTTCTACATTGGCTTGGGGTGGCACACCTGACTGTTACTACATCTCTATGTAGGGTTGGGTGGCACACCTGACTGTTTCTACATTTCTACACAGGATTGGGGGAAGGGGGCAAACCTGACTGTTACTACATTTCTACACAGGAGTGGGGGGCACACCTGACTAGTTCTACATTTCTACACAGGATTGGGGGATACACCTGTTTCTACATTTCTACATAGGATTGGGGGGGCACACCTGACGCTATGTCTGTACTGGTATGTCAGGTACTCCATTTCATTCTGTATTATAACCTATCATGCTGACTAGAGGCATAATAGTGTACTACAGGTCTTAGGTTTGATTGACCTACATATCAGTTTCTGACTTCCTACCCTTCAGAACTAACATCCCACGGCCTGACCTGCTGTAGTCTATCTGTGTGGGCCTGGGGGTGGTTACCCACAGGCATCATTCAGAGGCCATAGCACAGCCTTTGTTTGTGTTTGTCTACACCTGTCCTGTTGGCTGAGACTGTTGTTGGGTATGTGAACCTCCCTGACTGGCATGTGTGAGTCATATGGGCACACATGTGGCCCAGCACATTTCCTGCAGTGGGTTTTGTCACCATGTGTAGTAATGGCTACTATGGTGTTACCAGTATTTGTTACAGCTCTCATGCTGCCACTATAGGTGTCTACTATCTGCTGGCATCCCATTCAGCCATCCTATTCCCTTGCATGCTTACATTCATACCATAGATACAAGTAACAACACATACTACTCCAAATAGCAATTGGTAAGGAGAGTGACTTACCTTGTGGGTGTGCCAGTATTGAGGACGGTGCTGGGGACTGCCTATGTTGGATGCACATAGTACACTCCCTATACATGGTTGAGCACAGCTAGTGTCATGTTTGGCATCCCTTTTACTGTATGTGTGAGTCAGACAGAGGTGTCATTCCCTTGGTCCCTACTGTCTCAGTGTATGTGCTATGTGTTGCCTCTTTGCCAAGGCCATGGCATACTGAGCATGTCTCCATCTGCCTACTGGGAAAGGCTTAGGTTGTTCCTCCTCCAAGTCATTCTGTGCCTGTGCAGACCTTGGCATTGGTGGGGGGATCTGTGGCCCTGCCCCATGCTGTTCCTGCTGAAGCTGTTTCCACAGGATTATATTGTGTAGCATGGCACATATGATAACAATTTGGGCACATGTAGCTGGTGAGCACTGCAAGGCTCCACAGGATGTGTCCAGCCATCAAAACCATGACTTTAGCATCCCAAACACATTCTCTATTATGATTCTGGTCTGTGCATGTGCCTCATTATGGCATTCTTGTTTGGGTGTGTGTGCATTTCTGATGGGTATTATCAGCCACAGCTCCAGTGTTTAACCAGCATCCCCCACTAGGTGACCATAAGGGATGTCCCCATTGGCAAATCTCTGTTACAGCTGCGTCACATGCCAGATGTGGGAATCATCATAGCTTCCAGGGCAGCCAGCACACACATTCATTATAATGCCCTGGGCATCACACATGAACTGGCAGTTAATGGAGGGGAAGCCCTTGCGGTTGGGAGGTACCTGTGGCTAGTATTCCTAGGCCTACACATATCCTTGTATCCACTGGGATGGGTTCCCCTCTGTTAGTTCTGTGTGTCATGCATGGCTGGCACAGCTCAACAATTTGCTGTAGGAGATCCCTGTCCACCCTATAGAGCTCCACTATCTCCAGCTCATTTAGCCCCTGGTAGGTTACCCCGGGTCTGTACATCCTTCTCTGTCTCCTCACTGTGGGTTGGTCAACAGCATTCTCACCCTCACCACCCTCAGCCTCTTCCACATGTTGATGTCTGATAGCTGCTGCAGCCCCTCTCATTCTGTTGTTTTTGTTTGTTAAAAGTTCCCCACTTGTATATACTGGTGGTGTAGAGTATGTGGGAAAAAACTGAGAGAAAGGTGTTTGCTTAGTTTATAGTAGTGTTCTGGGCTGGGCTAGTCTGCTGCCTTTGTAATTGGCTGATTCTGATACATTTCACCTGCCAGCTATGCTAGTTCTCCTAGATTAACTTCCTACTGCTTTTTTCCCTTCCCAGTGCCTTCCTGTTTAAGCCCGGGGGTGTGCTGAGCAGAATGCTCAAATGTGCATAGAGCTGCTATTTCCTGGTTTACTCTTTTTTTTCCTTTAAAACCCAGTGTGTGGCACACACACCTGCTTAGGCAATGTAAAGAGTGCTAGGCAGCCTCAGATACACCCCCCTTGCTTAGCTGTGCTAAGCTAAGGGCAAACCCAAGCAACAGGGCTCCAATAAACTTACAGTATGCCTGACACCCCCCATGATGTCAGCTATCTCCTAGGCTTGCACCAAGTTATTCCTACTCTTACACTGTTGGGTGTTGACTTGCATGCAGGGGAAATCTGTGATTCAGTATCATTCTGCTCATTTGCATAAGATTGCCTGCTGATACATAGTTACATGTCCCACACTGAGCCTCTCCCCATAGCAACCACTATTCACTGGCCATATTGTCTTCTGCCTGCCATTGAGTATAATGGCAAATAGTGATTTTGGTTAGAATGCTTATTTTAGGTATTTTTTCCTATTTTTCACCTGATCCCGTTAGTGTGCCACTGCCCTATGCTTAAACACCCAAGATTGCATAAAAAAAGTTGATTTTTTTTATTTTTGCAACTGTTTTCCATGCCAATGGCTTTATACGTAGCCATTGGCATGCTTTCTACATAATATCCACCCTTTATTTTGAGCTATTATGGCTCCATTTTGTAGTTTGCAGAAATGAACTCCGTTACTGGTGGAGTATAGTTCTACAGATTACACTAGTCTTGCACAGCCAGTTTCCAGCTTCCTGGACCACAAATTCACCTCATTTGCATGGATTCCTCCTGCAAATGGGGTAATTTGTATACAGGGGCTGAGTCCGTGCAGGACTAGTGCAGGAGCACTCATGCACATCCCTACAGCTTATTGCTGGATTGCACGGCAGACATATGGCCTGCAGGAGCTCCTGCACTAGTCCTGCACATCATGCAGGGCTTGCTGAATCTGGGGGTATATTCCCATCTGTATGTAAACAATTTTACATTTCCCTAGTTCCTTACTATTAGCAAGGCAAATGCAGATGAGTGGATGCTGTCAGATGCAAAAACACATGCAACATGTAAAGTCTTTCTCTGAGACAGGTTTGAAAGTAATAATCAACATTAATGCTGGGTTAGCTCAGATTACATCAGTGTTTGTCACCTGCTTTCAGTTCCCAGGCAAACAGCAACTAACATACATTTTAACTTCTCTGCATCAGAAGTACATCTGTCTGATATTTGTGTAGAACTGGAACTCATAACACAGTTAAACACTTTTACATTTTCAATCTAGTAATTATTTATGTTTCAAGACAATACAAAAACCTCTAGCTGTAGACGTTTGTCTGTTTGCTTCACTGAAACTGAGATAACACATTCGTAAAACAAGTTCAGCTTACTTACTTGAAGTTTTGCAACTTATGTCTCTATGTTCAAGGCTTCCAGCTTCTACTATTCATGTATACATTTGCACAGGTAATACTTTATGTACATTTCTGTTCTTTGGCAGTACGGTACACTGTGGTTACAGTCTTGTAGCTCAGTCATAACTCTCAAACTCTTAAAGGAAGACATCTGGACAAAGGCACAAATAAAGTGAGGATAAAGGCCCAAACGTAGTGACACTTTATAAATATTGCTCTTACACACTTAGACGGTTGCTAGAATACCAGGTTTTCCATTTGCATGAATTTTCTGAAGGATATGACATCTGCCATTCAAATGTGTGTAATTATTTTATGACTTCAATCTTTAATGACTTGCCAGTGATTTGCCAGACAAAACCCAAATGTATGTGGAAATGACTAAAAATGTGAGGCAAACATGTGGTCAGTCTGCAAAACTCTGGACAGTTGAGAGGTATGAGCTCAATATATAACATGCAGTTCAACACACATGTCTGCAGCAGTTGTTTAATATCCACATAAAATATATAGGTCTCTTACATTTGTAAGACAAGCATATGTATCATATTAATATTCATAAATGACATATGATTATTTACAACATCCCAGTTAGCTGGGCTGGCAGTGTCATAGTCAGTATTGCACAACAGACAATCCAGTAGTAGTCATATGTAAGTTTACCATTGGTGGGGTGACTCAGGAGCCAGAGCTGTGATCTATGTCACTGCAGACAGAGCCATCAGGGATGGCTATAGGTGCTGGACAGCAGACTAACAACAACATGTCATTCCAGGAAGTGTTGTTGAGACCTACTGTTTAAATTCCTATTTCCCATGACTGCATCTCCCCATCTGCATTCCATTACATGCTTAATTGTATGACATACCTGGTATAGTGCCGTACTCTTTTGTCATAAGAAATCCACAAGTAGTGTTGTAAAGAATCACAGTCTGCCTTCCTGAAGAAAGTGTCAGACCTGTTTAGCATAGGCAGCAGCTTGCCTTTTGTAGGTAATGCTCGAGAACAGGTGATGGCCTGTGCACCAATCTGTCTCCTACTTGCTAATTGCATCCAAAACAGCTGTGCTACCTTTCCATTAGCCAATGTCATGGCAACACAGTGCTATTATTAAGGCCTTCATGTGGGCCTTGTCCCTTTTCCTGGATTGTGAGGAGGACATTATCGAGGTGTGGAAGGTACAGCATCACAGAGGGTAGGTGGAAATACTGTCCACCATTTGGATTAATGTGTTATGTCCACAGTTTTGCATGCTATGTCTGCATATCTTTTAACCCCTTAGCACAAGAAATCTGGACAAAGCCTGACAAAATGGGGGGCAACGGCTCAAAAATAAGGACAGATTTTAAATATTGCTCTTAGAAACTTAGAAATTTGCTAGAGTAACAGGGTTTGTTTTGACATAAATTTTCTGAAGTAGTGAAGTCTGAAACTCAAATGTATATCATTATTTAGTGACTTCATTCCTCATATCATCCCAGTGATTTGCCAGAAAACCACAGATTTTATGAAGAGCAGGCCAAAAATATGAGCCAAACATCTGGACATTCTGTGGAAATCTGTACAGTTGAGAGGTATGTATGTCTGTCTGGCCATTGTTAACAGACTTTCAGATTATGTAGCCGTGTACTGTGTAAATGTGTGCTGGGGTGAGTAAGGACACAGGCAGATGTGAGTGTCATAGATCCTTTTCTATCTGACTGTGCATGCTGCTACCGTTGATGCTGTTCTGTCAGCTATGTATGTTTGTAGGGGCAGACTGAGACATGTCCCTTAAAACCTCAACACCCCCCAACCCTTTATGTTTGGCTGTTATGTGAATGATCTGCTCTAGGTGTTTGGGAGCAATGTTATGTCTGTATCAAGTAGCTAGGCATACTACTGCATGTGTAGCAGGCCACAGCTGCTGAATTCTGGTCAGGAATCTGACTAGGAATTGGGAAGACATTGGGGGAGAGCAAGCTGTTACTGTCAGTGAAGGTGCAGTGTCAGCTGTTGTGTCACAGCATGGTCTGGTTGAGGGTACCTACAACAGTCCAGGTGAGCCATGTGCCTGTGGTGCATATGCTACATAATAGTGCCATCCAGAGAGTGGAAGGCAACATTTTGTACACATATTCATAATAGTGAAATTTGTCCCACCCTGCAGGCCTTTAACGTGCTGCTGTGGGTGGCAGTGACTACAATAGGAACAACCAGTTTTGCTGGACATTGCAGGGCTCCATTATTCCTATGTTGTATTGACATGTATGTATTTGTGCCACACACCGGGCTGTAGGCCAGGACTGTGGGTGTCTAGATGTGACAGATGCTAGGACTGTAACAGATGGAGCTACCAAGTCATTATTATGGCAGGTGTATTTGTAAAACATATGTGCATGCATACAGTGTGTAACACAGGATTACCATGGACATGTGTGTTCTGATGTATATGACATGTGACACTGAACTGTCTGTAATACTTTTGTAACCCCAATCTGCACTGCCTTACCAGTATGTGAGCACACAGAGGAGGTTTTATGATGACCCTGCCATAAATAGGGGACACAACTGTGGATATTCAGCAACAGTCTGTGCAGTTGTCTGTTCTACCTGATATTGTAGGCATCCCATACATCCAGCAGCATTTATTTGTCTGTGTGCTGGTTCTGTGTCTGCATCAGAGGCCCAAGTACACTGTGATTTGGGCCAGTATATATAGGAGTAGTGTGGTTGGCAATCAGGATATGTTTGTAAAACAGTTGTGCTTCTCCAGAGGTCAGTTGGCTTACTGGTATGTTGCTCTGACTGTAGTTCAAATGGTTCTGAGTTCATAATTTGTCACTGCTATCTTTTTTCCCTAAATTTACATCCCTGTAGTGCATGATATATTTATAAATGCAACAGCAGCTATCCAAAATTGATTTGGTGTGGTGTATTGCTGTGACTCTGGTTTAGAAAGTCCTGTGTTCAAGACCTGGCAGCTTCGACTTCTTTTCCTAATTTTACATGACTGTAATGCATGATATATTTACTAAAGCATTCATAATTCCCACAGTTGAGTTGTCTTAGTGGTGTGTTGTTCTGACTCTAGTGTACAGGGTCCTGGGGTCAAGACTTCACAGTAATGTCTTTTTTTCCCTAATGTTAAATAACTTAATGCATGATATATTTACAAAAGCATTAGTAATTCTCACAGCTGATTTGGCATAATGGAGTGTTGCTCTGACTCTAGCCCACAGGGTCCTAGCTTCAAGACTTGGCAGGTCTGGTTATTTTGTTGCTGGGCAGAAGAGTGGCTGAATGAGACAGAGTGATTAAAGCAGTTTTAAGCAGGTTTGTGTGGTTTGCATGACTCTAAGCGATGCCAAGAGATGCATAGGTTCCCTTAGCTTCACTTAGTGGTGCTTACTCCCACTTAAACCCCCACTAATTCCAAAAAAAGAAAAAAAAGGGGTGCTAGGAAAGTGGCAAAATGG
Organism: Protopterus annectens; assembly: GCF_019279795.1. Lineage (NCBI taxonomy): Eukaryota > Metazoa > Chordata > Ceratodontiformes > Protopteridae > Protopterus > Protopterus annectens. The sequence goes on from NC_056746.1 coordinate 762,409,374, forward strand.
GGGCAAGCAGGGGGAAAACACTATGAAAGGCAGCTAAGGATGTGCAGGATGGGTGTAGAAAAGGACCATAGCTCTCCATTTTGTGCAGCAACAGTTGTGCATGATGTGAACAATTTGGAATTTAGAGCCTCACACCCCACAAGGGAGGGGTGTGGGTGACATGCATTTGTTGAGTAATTCAAGGGTAAATTGATTAACATCAGTGTATGTGGGGGCAAAATGGAGAGCTATGTATGGGATGTGATTTTTTGGGGGGGGGGACAAATGCCCCCCTTTTTTTTAAGGTGAGAGTGGAATGTTGGGGAAGGGATGTAGGTAACTTTGGGGGGGTAAGTTGGGTAGGAGAGGTTGCTTTTGCAAACAGACAAGACAGCAGACAGGGGCGGTGTATGACATATGAGGGGGTAAACCCCATGGATGGGGAGGGTGGTTAGGAATCAGAGGTCCACTTGCCCCCAGATGGAAACAGTGGAACTGAGGTCCTACCCATCGGCAGTCACCACTGGTCTTCATGGCGCCAAAGGTGGCTGTGCTCGGGGCTGGTCAATGGGGTCAGCCTGCCACTCAAAGTGCACCAGTCTGCCCTAGATCTGACACAAGCGGACATCCAAGTCCCTCTGGATGACCCTACACACCATACCTCTGAACTGGAGTCGGGTGATAGGGTCCTCTCCACACCTGCACCCAGGTGGAAATGGGCCCCGTCCCCTGATGCAGTTCCACTCAAGTGTGGTACAGGACCACTGGAGGAGGCAGTTCGAGGTTGGGTATCAGATAATCTGGGACTCAGTGCTGTGGCCAGATGAGGGGGGATAGATGGATCAGCTGGGATCTGCTTACCCAAACATGCTATGGTGTTGAGGTATTTCAAAGTGTATTGGTTAGTCATGAACAAAACATTTCAACATTAGTTACAACAGCATGCATAGGGGTTTCAATAAACCCAAAAGAATAGAACTGGAAAAATTGCATGGCAAACAGAACACGTGCATAAATGGAATAACAGTCGTCATTGTAACAGCATGCCAAAAACATTTATGGCAACAGGCCACCAAAAATGGAATTTGAACAAGGTATGTTGGTAGGCAACCATTTAAATTAATGAACAATAATAGAACACAAGTCCCAACATTAGGTTTTGAGAACAACATACCTGTAGTATATGAATAATTATTATTGATGCAGATAAGGGGTGGGGGGAGAGAAAAACAGTCCGTTACCAACTGTATAGGCTATATTTTTCATAACAGTACTGCTCAATACTCTACAGGTCTGCCCTCACTTTACATCTACCTGAGGCCTATAGCTACTGTAGCACATACATACCTGTTAATCTGTTGACCTGGAATGCTATGGGGCAAGCTGTGACAGTTCTAGGTATATGAGTAGAGGAGACTCATACATGTCAGGATTACATATATGACTAAAAAGGTGTACCCTGCACTGATGTTGTGTGAGTGTGCTAATGACATACTTGTAGTGGATTTATATCTGTGTGCAAGGTTATTGGTAACAGTGATCACTAGCCATGTGTGACACATGACAGACATATATCGGGAACAGTGCATGGTGTATATAGCTATTTTGCTGTCATTTGTAGGCATGAGGCTGGACACTGAAACATTTATACACAGCTTATTGGTATGCCCTTCATACAGCTAATACAAACATTTCTTACCTGTGAGCCCTGTGGAGAAAATATCTGCTAACATTTCCTGACGGTTCCTACAAATACTCAAGATTATTTGTGTGTCACTATGAACACATCTTCATACCAGTCCCTCGGTTCAAATTGTGGTCTGCATGTGCAAAAATTAACAACATAGATCTATTTCTTATCACACTGAGCTACTGGGGCATTGCTGTCTGCTGCTTGCCTGATTTGTGCCTAAAACTCACTTGGTTACACAGTCTAACCATGTAATATAAGTGTAGTGTCACAGAAGACTGTAGTGACAGTTGAGAGTTGAACATACATGCTTGAGATTCATGCACAATAGATAGCTATTGAACTGTGTATTGATACTTTGAATGCAGGTGTACACATTTAACCCCTAGTGGATGTGAATATGTGTGATCTATACAGACCATAGCAGGGTGCTAGGTTGCATACTTGACCCATATACATTTACACATCATATATTTGCAGTCTCCACCTATTACAGTCTCATACTTGCCTGCATCAGCATACCTACATTCAGGAATACATGTAGCTGAAATGCAAAGGTTAACACAAGACAATGCTGCAGTGAACACGCTATAATGCATTACACATTACTATTCAAGGTTCAAATCTTAGTACAGAACATATATAAATGTTCCTTGTATCTTGTTTTACAGCTCCACATGTACAGTTTGGCATAACATCTGCTTAGCAGACAAACCTCAGCAACTTCATGCTCTCATAGCCATATTTGCTGTGTAGCACCTGTACACTTGTATTTCTTTAACAACAGACCAGATTAAACACAACAGTTTCTGGGAATAAGCTTTGTTTAGGGTAACATGACACAGTGGTTTATTACATTCAAAATTCTAAATTCAGCTGTACTGCATATCCTGTAGATTATGAATGTATGCCAGTTATTACTTTCAGAGTAGCAAGCACAGTATATTTTATTGACAAATTCATTCCAACACAGTATTACTACAGCATTGGCTTAATTTCATCAATAGTAGCTTGTTTGCTGCCTTCATCTGTATTACAAAGTAACTGGCATTAGCCACTTATATCAATGCTAGTCTAACAACACATTATTCAGTACACTCAGAACACACTATACCTAATGGCAGTAAACAATTACACTTTCTTATTTATGAGACTATATATATTGTAAGTTATATCTGTATTCACCACACTGTCAACGCAGCCTCGCCAGTCATCCAGAGTGGGCTTAAATGTTATGAGCCCTCTCCCCTGCAGCTGTGGAGGAAAACACACCATTATACATACCTGTCTATCAGATATTCATACTACAATTTGATAAAGCAAGACTTGATATACTTACAAACTTCTGGGGCATTCTGGTCCCAAGTAGCTTAGATCCATTGGGCCAACAGCACCCCTTTCCTCCATTTTAGGCCATCATAATGATGACAGACCTGTTCACCAGTGTGGGGGATGATGATCTCACATGTCAGACAGTCCCAGGCCTCAGACTTGTACTGTGAGCCCTGGTACTGGCCCTGCAGCAGTCTGTCATCATGGTTCTTAACAATGAGCCCAGCCATGACCCTGAACTCTAATATGCCCCAGCACTGTGCCCAAAAGCATGCTGCCTCTCCAGAATCTGCCATAGTTCCTACAGGTATCAAACTCAAACAGGTTCTGCCAGTATTCCCACCTGTGCAGTTTAAATAAGGCCATATTCCCACCCTTGTTGAGGAGTGCTTAAAGTGGCAAATGCTTAGCAGTGCTTAGCGGTGCACAAATCCCTTTAGCTGAGCTGAATACTGCTTAGAATGGGACTTCTTAGCAATGCTTAGACCAGCTAAGTGGAGCTAAGCACTGCTAAGTATTGCTCAGACAGGTCTTGTTTAAGCATTGCTTAGCTTGGCTTAGCAGTGCTTAGCAAAACTGAGCTAAGGGCAAATAAGATTTTTCATTTTTTAAAAAATAGGAATTGGCTATTCATTACTCATTATTGATACATTATTATTAAGTGTATATATTTTACTTTGCATGACCTCCCCATATGTGCTTTCATTACGTTACCTTGGGGTGTGACTGTACTGTATTGGACACTTGTGTTTACATGGTGGTTTTCAACTCATAGCTCCACTGACACTGGGATTCTGGACCAGCTACACTACCCTGGTTAAAAAATATCACTAACTACATCAATAAATAAAATAAAAATTAATATAAAAATGCTTTCCCATGTAAAATATGAATGGCCTGTTTTGGTATTCAAACCATGCACATACTACACACGAAGCCATGACTCTAACCACACAGCTAACTCAGCTGTGAAAATTTCAGCTATACATTTCTATATAGCTTCTTGATATATTTAAGCACTGCTGAGCAACGTGCCGTGCCGTGCAAACCCACTCAGCTATGTTTAAACTTTAAAGAAAAAGAAATAAAAAAATCCATTAATTACACATTAAACAATACACTTCACATTATTATATGATTGTCCGAAGACATTTTCTTTATTGTTTTACTGCCTTACGGCACCTTCACAATCCAGGGTGTGTGTTATGGATACCGTAACAGACTCTCTACATAACATTACTTCACATTCCTCATGTAATCCTCTCAGTTGTACAGATTTTCACATGATGTCCAGATTTGTGCCTCATATTTCTGGTCTGTTTGTCAAGAAATTGTGTTTCTCTGGCAAATCAGTGTCAAATCATTAAAGACTAAAGTTAGAAAATAATGACAAACATTTGAGTTTCAGAAGTCATACTCTTCAGAAAAATCTATGCTAATGCAAAACATGCCATTCTATCAACTAAGTTTGTAAGAGCAATATTTAAAATCTGTCCCACTTTTTGTCCCACTTTTACTAATGGCTTTGTCTAGATTTCTTGCTCTAAGAGGTTGAGAGGTATGAAGTGTCCGAGGATACTTTCGTTATCGTAAAGTGCTGTACAACACTTTCACAATGCAGGGGGTGTGTTACAGTACCTGTAACACACCCCCAACATGACATTCACTTCCCATTCATCATTTAAGTGTCCAAGGACACTTTCTTTATTGTAAAGTGCCTTACGGCACTTTCACAATGCAGGGGGTGTGTTACAGTATCTGTAACACACCCCCTACATGACATTCACTTCCTATTCATCATTTAAGTGTCTGAGGATACATTCTTTATTGTAAAGTGCTGTACTGCACTTTCACAATGCAGGGTGTGTGTGTTACAGTATGTGTAACACACCCCCTACATGACATTCACTTCTCATTCATCATTTAAGTGTCCAAGAACACTTTCTTTATTGTAAAGTGCCGTATGGCACTTTGAGAGTGCAGGGGGCATGTTATAGATCTACAAGCACTGTAACACACCCCCAAGCACTGATTCAATATCCATGTACAGGGCTACCCCTCAGCAGTGGGTCTATATTACCCAATTGAATGTTTAGTTTAGCAAATACCTAAACATCAACTTGGTAATATCAAAAAATTAAAACAACAAATGGCTGATTTAACATAGGGAATGAATTCCCTTGGCCACAAAAAAAAAATTAAACCAAGATGAAGTGGGTGGGGGGCTTCACCCCCCACTCCCCCAAATGTGGGGGGCTGTGTCCCCCACAACCCCCTAACTAAATATACCAACTCCTAGATTGCTCTACAGTGAGGAAAGGGGCAAAATCTGCATAACAGCCAAGGGAATTCTTTCCCTGCATTAAATCAGCCGTTTGCGGTTTTTTGCTTTCACTATTACCAGTTCGACATTTAGGTATTCACTAACCTAAATGCTCGATCAAGTAATAGGAACCCTCAGTAGCACATCTTCATTAATATGCAAGGCTCGCTGCCAAGAGGGAGATGCGGACATGGACACCATTCACTCTGTGTAGGAATGAGTTTATTAAATCCAGGGGTATATCTACAGCTATATCTATATAACTTAACAATCCTGTCTTTTTCCTAATTTTAAAATGTAATCACTCCATGTATTACAAGTTTTTTCATGAAGCTGTTGTGCTTCAGGATCATGTCAGAGCACAGAGCAGCATCAGGAAACAGAAACAGCTTTAGAAACTGTAAAACACCTATCACCAGTACATAAAGAATAAAAGTAAGGGGGTCTGAATTGTTTAACAGATTTTTAAAGCTGTTAGTCCATCAGAGTTATATCAGTGCAGCTAAAATCCACATACTACAAAAAACTATGACTGGCTTTCTTTGGTCCTCTGTTCATAATTACTTATTATGTGCTCTTGGCATGAATATCAGAATTCACCTCTTCAGCTTCTCTTCACCCCACCAGCTTGGGGTAAATATATTGACATCTGTGTGTTAAACACATTCTCCTTACCTCACCACTTGTGAAGGAAATTTCTTGACATCCATGCCTTGAGCCCATAAATTATGACTGAAAACTTTAATATTATATATTGATATATAGATAGATAGATAGATAGATATGATTATATAATCAAAACCAAAGGGTAAAAAGGTTACACAGACAAACCATTCAGCAAAAATTGCAAAACAGAACAAAAATGAAGAAAAACAACCAAGCTAGAGTGTAATTCTTTATGGTTACAGTCAGGCCAATAAAGTCAAACCTCACTAGGTATGGACATGCATATTTCAGCCTTTTTATTGACTTTTTCAGCACAGCATAAGTGGATAGTTTGGCTGTACTTCTGAAACACAGGGTCTTTAAACCCAGCTGATAGCATGGCTGAGTTTTCCCTGGAATATTGTACTGAATGATTTGTCTGTGTGACCTTTTCATCCTTTGGTTTGGATGTTAGTTGGAATATTTGCAGGCACCTTAATGGTTAAGGGCATTGGCTGGGTTTAATGATAGGTTTTATAACCATAAAGACTTAAAAATTATAAAAGCCATGCACATTCAGAAAACACTCGAGGCCTTTAAGGGGTCATTTGCATATATCCCTGGGCCTACATCACATGAGGTGTAAGGTATCACCCAGTGAAAACTGCAGCTTGTCTGGGATTTTCTTGTAGTTTGATTATATCATCAGATACCAAATGATCAAAAGTGTGATCCAAGGAAGAGTGACTACTTTAGACTGAATCTAAAATTATCAAAAGCCATATTGAAAAAAAAAACAAATAAAACAAAAAAAAACAAAAGTTATATTTTTTGCAGGAAGGCAAGCCCCCATGCACCATTCCAATCAATTATATAGTCCAGCTCTGAGATCACACAATAGTGGGGGAAGGGCTAATTCCCTATCCATGATGCAACATGGTCTCACACAGAAACAGTCATCAGGCTAAAACACAGTGAAACTGAGCATTCACTTTTCTGAGGGTTTGCTATTAATAATTACAGCAAAATGTGTTTGCTCTTCTGAACGGCAACCATATATGAGTGTATGTAACATATGGAAACTGAAATATTGAAAAATACATTGACTTCTGATCCATCAAGAGCAAACATAAAATAATGTTTTCAAAGGAGGGATAAGCCTCCCTCCATCCCCATGAAGGGGGGTGGGGGCTATGCCTCCCACATCCCTTCATCCGTACACTTACTAACTCCTTTAGCACTCAGCACTTAAGATTCCATAGCAATTCAATGGTTTCTGTAAGAAAAAATAAACCTGCTTACACTATTCTGTGAATGCACTGTGAGAAAGCACACCCATTTCTTAAAAGCACACCTCAACTACACTTGCACTTATCTACAAACTAGCAACACTGCAAACATAGTTTGATCTGGACTCCATAAAGTGAAGTCGACAATGTTCTATATCTGCACTGTTATGGAATACTAATTACCTATTAGAAAGTCTACAAAAGTGACTCTTGATTCAACAGATCTAACAAAATTGTATCTGAGCAAAATAAATATGATAATATAGTGTAGTGTAGTGTAGTGTAGAAGGATTTATCTTTAAGGTTTGTCAAAACTCATACCCTGTAACTAACATTATTAATCATACTGTGATATTATCAGTTAAGATGATATGATCTGTTAAGAATAAAGATAAGTTTTCATATTAGTAAGATAGGCTCCTTCAAACAGTACTGGTAACAGGCAATTACCTTGTTAAAGCAGTGCATTAAAACAAATGGGTATATTCTAGCTTCTCAGAGGTGGAGTAGTTTGAACCTGCAACAGTGGTTCTGAAAGGAAGACACACAAGTGAATGGGGTAGAGACATCGCCACTCAACTAACTGATGAACCTTAGAAGGCCTTCATGAACATGGAAGGTACTGAATACTGGAATTATGATAAATTTAGAAAAGCAATGTTAGCTACTTTAAGAAAGACAACACAGAGGAGTTTAAATTAGACATGATATACTTTGCTGAGAATTCAGCCAGGATGAAGTTGTTCGAATTTGTTTTGGGATTAGACCTGGGCAGTTATAATAGACTATTCAATTTGTATGTTATTTTTTTCTATCCTCAAGACAATTTTACACAACTGGACTGCTATTTTAACTTCTGTTTTAATAAAAAAACTATTACAGATAAATGGCCTCTGCTGCCTTGTTTTGATAATACATTAGTGGAGAATGCAAGAGATTTGACACACAATTTTCTAAGGAAACAAAAATCCTGAATTTGACTAAAACTGTCTGAAATTTGAGCAACCCCAAATGAACAGAAAGCAGTATGTTGATGTGGTCCTAAAGTTTTATTTTTATTAATTCAATATTAACTACATTACTTGCTGAGGAGTATATCTCTGTGTTGTCAAGATGACAATAGTAGAGCAATTGGAGTAAACTCTTGCTGGTGCAACTGAGAGCATGATTGGGGTTCCCAAGTCCATAACCATACCAAACACAAGGCTACTTCTTAAGCAACAAACAAAGGAGGAAGATCTCAAGGCATACATCATAATTTCTGAATGGTATGCCTACCAGAAAGGAAGACACAGAAGTGAATGGGCTGGAGGCATCTCCACTCAACTAACTGGTGAACCTTAGAAGGCCTTCATGAATATGGAAGGTACTGAATATTGGAACTATGATAAGCTTAGAAAAGCACTGTTAGCTACTTGCCATTTTTAACTCATCCAAATAATGCTGAAGATTTCTGTTGTGCTGGTACAGACATTATTATATAGTTGAACCATATTTAAAACTGAGCAGTATAAACCTGTGCATAAGTCATTCTCAAATTCTCATAACAAAAAGAAATTAACAGCTGTAGATACACTCTGTTTTAAATGTGGAAAAGGGTTGCATAGATAGATTTTGTACTAGTAATAACAATATTCTACCAATGAAAAGCAATCTGCTATGATGTTCGATTGATGGAATGTGATAAACTATCTGCCAGTACAGGTGGCTCACCTTCTGCTGCTGCTGTGTTATTGCAAAATTAATTAAGTGCAATGTCCTCATTGATGGTTAGAGTTTCAAGGACTACTAGACAATATGATCAGGCAATATGATACATAAAGGAACAGCCTGCATACCTCTCAACTCTCCAGATTTTCACAGGATGTCCAGATTTTTACCTCATATTTTTGTACAGTCTTTCATACAATTTGTGATTTCCTGGCAAATTTTTATCTCACCAAACAACACTGATATATAGACTTCATTTTATACAGCATATCATGGACAAAAATAGGGTAAAAAATAAAAAAAAGACAGCTGGGTGCACAAGTCTAAAGATAAGAAAGTCCCCGATCCTATTATGCACACTGGTGCCAAGACTGGAAAAAATGACACTGTACATTCCTCAAGAAATGGAAGTATTCCTACAATGGGGTTAGGCCAGGGTCAGGGGGGTGGACTGTCCCCATTTTGTAGAGGGAAGTAGTATTCCCCAAAATCATAAAAACTGACAGGCCAAAAAAGAGTCATAAAGATGATAGAGTGGACTATTGAGGATAAGAACAATGATGTACTGTTACTATCATGCAAAAAACCCAAAATTTCAAAAATGAAGATACTCAAAAAGATTAAGAGAGAAATTAAGAGGAAAGAAAATTATTTGCACAAGAAAAACTATCAAAAGCTTCATGTTCATTAATACAGCAGATCCATGAAAAACATTGTATAGATGAAGGCACATTGGTTGTTGTTTGTCTTTTTGGCTTTTAGGGGTTAGGGGTCGCCACAGCGGAACTCCAGTCTGCTAATGATTGACAGTAGATTTTTTTTTTATGGTGCCGAGTTGCCAGCCCGACACCCAACCTTCAGCGAAGGCACGTCCATTCACGCATGTCTTTCGGAAGTCACTTGACTGCAGGGAGGACATGCAGACTCCACACAGAAGGCACTCCAGCCAAGAATTGAACAGGAGAACCTCTTGCTGTGAGGCAACAATGCTACCGCTGTACCACCGCGGCTTCTTACGTTTGGAAAAAGAAGCTTCTGAGGAAGTGTGAAAATATAAAGAAAAAAAGTGAGATATTTTTTAAAGGTATAAAAAAGAAACAGGGACATGGGAAAGAAAAAGAAAGAGATTTGTTATGGTGCAATATTTATGCAACAGAGAAAGCCAAACTAACCAATATAAAAAAAGCATCTCTAAAGATATTTAAGAATAAATATTCACAAAGGTACCCAGATATGGAAAATTTCTCAATAAAAAAAATAAAATCACAAAGAGGGAATGTAGAACAGAAGAATAATAAAATAGAAGTTGAACAAATAGAAGCTGAATTTACCTGTGAAGTGAAGGATTTAGTGTCTAGCACAGGTTATGTCATAGTATGATGGTGGAATAAGTTCTCAAAGTAAGGAAAAACAGGTTGAATGGGAGACATCTGAAGAAGAAATATGGATATGGGAAAGAAAAAGGGATTTAATATGGTGCAACATTTATGGAAAGGAGAAAGTGAAAGTAATCAACACAAAAATTCAGCACCAGACATATTTGAAGAGAAATACAGGCAAAGGCATCAAGAAAACAAAGGGGGGGGGGTAGAAAAGAGGATTAGTAATGGAGACGTTAAAGAAATAGAAACTGAAGTTATGGACTACCTGCAAAGTGAAGGATTTAGTGTAGAAAATCCATCTGTTGTTACATCACAGTATGATGGAGCAATGAGTCTCCAAATTAAAAATAAATAGTTGATACGGGAAGCATCTGATCACTTGCTACATGAAGATACTCCGGAGCCTTCAGCAGGAAACTAGTACAAAAGTTCATTTGGAGTTGCACAACAAGGGAAGGAACATGAAACAGTGGCATCTCTGATGAAGTCAATGTTGTGGGGTGATAGGCCAATGAGTTCCCATATGACAGAGTAATGGATGGCACAGGATACTGTTGAAGAGAATATGTCACAGGAAGATGTTCTGGAATTTTTCTGTAGAATGTCCACAGGAAATGGAAAACTAGAGTGTGTCCTCAATTTAGAAGAAAATGATCTAAGGGAAGAGTTACTTGATTTAATAGAGATGGATTGACATATTAAGATCAATGAAAGAATGAGATTACAGAAAGTCAAGAAGACCCAAAATGTTAGAAATCTGATAAAACAAATTAAGACAGTAATCAAGACTAGTAATAGAAATTCATGTGATATAAAAAAATAAATACGACATATTAATGTGCCGCTAAATTAAAAATAAAGTCTTACCACAAAAACACAGGGTAATAAGGGAAAGGAAAGGAAAGCACATGCCATCATGGAAATATCAGAGAAAAGTATTAAGCAATTAAAACATGAAATTTCACTGTTAGAAGAGTATAGAATATGGAACAAATCAACTAAAATACTTAGAAAGATAGACATCATTAAATAAAAATGCAGTTCCAGAACAGACAAGAACTTATAGTGTACTATTGTAATTAAACTAAAGATATCAGTACAGGCAGAAGAACTTAGAAGATATGCATATAAATATACAGGAACACTACAAAATAGACAATTTGGAATCATAGGAAAAGGAATAGAAACACCACTAAAAGAATAAGAAATAGACACATTTTAGAGAAATATCTATGAATACGCTGTGGAACATAACAATTATTTATTTTATTTTACATTTGTTGACCGGGCTAGTCCAGCTGGATATATGTCCATTTTCAGTGGAGGCCCGGGGAGAAAAGCTCCACAAATTACAACAACATAAAAGGTCAAGACAAAGACAATAACAGTATAATTTGGTACATACGTTTTAACAATTATAGTACAAGCCTAAGATTATATATTTTATATTTCAGTAGGAAAAAGGAAAAATTTATCTAAGAATAGATGAATAAGACTAATACATTTGTATTAGAAATGGTGTAGTACAAATCTTTATAACATATTACAAAATTAGATACACCTAGTAATTTATGATAAGAGATACTGAGGTCTCACAAAACCTAAGAAAGAAAAACACTAGAGATCAATAGATAGAGTATAGAAGAACAGCAAACAAGGATGGATTTCTAGTGTTATTTAACACATAGGTTGTGATACTATATGAAGGTGTTTGATCATTCCACTGTATATACTTATTTACATGAGAAAAATCCTAAGGAAGGTTAAGCTCACTAAAATTAGTGAGACAACACAAGATCATGATAGGCTAGGAATTGTGGTTGTCTAGTTAATAGTTAGGTACTTAGTCTGGGTTAACACAGGGGCATAGCCAGTGTGATTTGAGGTACGGTTTAAGCTTGCTTTTAAATAAGCTGACAGAGGATATTGAGGTTAGCTGGCTTGGGAGGATGTTCCAGGCTTTACCTACTGTATTGGAGAACAAGGTGTCACCAGCTAAGTTGTTGGATTTTGATATTTGTACAAGTAGGTTATTAGCTGAGCGTAAGGTCTTGAGGTTATTATTAGGGGATGACTAGGGATGTAACTATGGGTGTATTTTGAGGTAAATACAGGATCTTATGGGCTACTGTTAATTGATTGAAAAGTATTAAATTTGGCAGCTCTAACCATCCTAACTGATTCAGATTGATACAGTGATGAGTTCTATAGGAGGACCCAGCTGCAAATCTGGCAATATTGTTGTAGGAGGATGTAAGTTTACTCAGATTACTTCTACATATTTTGGTATAGATAGGGGAGGCATAGAGCAAGGTAGAGATGAGGTGGGTACGAGCAATAGTAACCCTGGCTGGAGGTGTAAGAAAGGGTTTTATTCTATAGAGGGAACCTAGTTTCTTGTTTACTATTTTTATGGTGTTATTAATGTGAGGTTCAAAGGACAAGTTGTTATCTATTAGTACCCCGAGTAGTTTGGTGGTTGGTTCCGGAGATATTATAGTTCCATCATTTGAAGTAATAGTAAAGTTAAGTGGGGAGGTTCGGCGGGTGGGGGTAAATAGTAGCATTTTTGTTTTTTGGGGGTTAAGGATAAGATGTCTTTGTAGGAGCCAGTTTTCAACTGTACTAAAGGTCATTTGGGTTAGTGACTGAAGTTCTGATTGAGAAGTAGCAGCGCATATGAGTGTGGAGATGTCAGCGTATTGGATACAGTCAGCTTGAGGAATTACAGAATGAAGGTCATTTGTAAAGATGGAGAAGAGTAATGGGCCTAATATAGATCCTTGCGGGACCCCTAGAGTGACTGGGAAGTGGGAAGATAAAGTATTTCCCCATAGTACAGCCTGTTGCCTGTTATGTAGGTATGATTGGAACCACTGTATAGTATGGTTGTCCAATGACAGGTTTTTGAGTGTGTCTATAAGGAGGTGGTGATTCACCATGTCAAATGCTTTGGACAGATCAATAAAAACAGCTGAGGATAGAGTATCAATATTACGATTGCTGTTAATATGGTTAGTGAAGGATAAGAGAGCAGAGGTGGTGCTATAAAATGGTCTAAAGCCATGTTGACAGGGTGCTAATAAATTGTGATTGAGTAGGTAGGTTAACAGTTGTATGTGTATACATTTCTCCATTATTTTTGCCAAAGGAGATAGAATAGCTATGGGCCTATAATTGGACAACTCTTTGGAGTTACCGCCCTTATGCAGGGGAATTATGTGAGAGACTTTCCAGATTAGGGGAATAGATCCTTCAGAAATAGTTCTGTTAATGAGGATGGATATGGGGTAGGCTATGACTTTAGCAGCTTTTCGCAGGGCAGGTATTCTGCAGGTAATTTATCAGCAGAGAGAGTAGTGGGTTTAAGTTTCTGTATGAGGTTACAGATAAGTGAAGTGGGCACTGGCTGAAAATGAAATTGATGAGAATTATTGGTAAAGGTTGTGGCAGAGCCTGGGATGCTAGGCGATAGCTGGTTGGCTAGGGATTGTATGGTTTCAGTGAAAAAGTATTAAATGAGTCTGCTATTTGGATGAGATTGTTTTGATCAGAGCCAGAGGGAGAGGGAGTACTTGAGCATCCAGGGTGTAGGAGGTTATTGATACCTCGCCAGAATTTTTGGGGATTATTTTGGTTGGTTTGTTGTAGTTGGTAGTAGTAGTTTCTTTTATCGGCTAATATGGCTTTTTTGTTTCATTTCTTAGCTGTCTGAATTGCAGGTGGTCTGAGGAGCTTTTGTTGAGCGCCATTTGGCCCATTGTTTATTTCTTTGGACGATTTTTGTTTGGTCGTTTTGGTGAGCCATGGTGCCGGTTTGGTTCTAATTCTAACTTTGCGTAATGGGGCATGGCTGTCTAAAATGGTTAGAAATTTAGAGTTAAAGTATTTCACAGCATTATCTATTGGGAGGTATTTCAGGGGTGACCAGTCACAGGTAACTAGTTCAGCTTGAAAGTGAGCAGGGTTAAAATTTTTGGTAGTGCGAATAGTTCTACAGATGGCAGAGTTTAGGATGACAGTATTTGTTCTGATTAAATAGGTAAGCAAGTGATCACTTATGTCCTCAGGGAGGGTGCCTGTTTTATAGTTTAGTTGGGGGGTATTAGTGAGTATCCAGTCAAGGGTACTAGTTTTGTTGTTAGTTTTATTGGTGCGGGTTGGGGATGTTATAGTTTGGGTAAAACCATATAAGTTGATATGAGTAGAAGGCTGCTCAGATATACAGGAGCTCCAGTTAATGTTAAAATCTCCAAGTATAATGGTTTCTTGGGGGTAGTTACTTGAGAGCCAGCTGAGGATAGCCTCTAATGTGTTGATGTTATTGCCTGGGGGAAGATAGACGCATGATAGATATATGGCTTTGCTTTTGTTAAGCTGAACCTTAGTTAGAAGAATTTCTGCATTGTTGCAAAGAGGAGGTTTGGAGTCTAACAAGGTAACTTGTAATCCAGTCTTATAAAGTATGGCTACACCTCCACCTTTTTTAGTGTTACGGTCACGTCTTATGATATTATAGCCAGGGGGTAGAACTACACTGTCTTGTATTGATGGATTAAGCCATGTTTCAGACAGACAGAGGATGTCAAAGGAATAAACATCAATAAGGGCATGCAGGTGAGCTATTTTGTTATTGATGCTACGAATATTAAGATGAGCTATCAGGAGAGAGTTGGGGGGCTTGGTAAGTGTCTGTGTGATTGAATTTGTTGGTGTATCAGGCTATGTAGCTGTGATAGTGGTAGGACCTGGGTTAGGGTGTATATCACCATCTAACAGGGAGTGGACCTGAACATTTAGGATGAGTTGTAGAAGTTTAAAAATTAGGTTCTTATTTTTTCTAGCTAGTGGGTTACATTGAGAGATATGATGGAGTCTATGAAATATGGCTGCTGAGTACTTAGCTGAGCTGGGGAGGTTGTTAACACTATGAGTGGAGCTGGGGGTAAGGACAGAGGTGTGTGTGATGTGGGTATGCAGTCCTAGGAATCTATGGTGTTCGTAGAGAGTAAGTAGATAGGGAATGATAAGTATAATTAGGAGTAGTAATAAAGGTAAGGGTTTACAGGATCCTTGAGCCATTTGTTTAGGTTAAGGTGGTTAAATGTAGGGATATTTGTGGATAGAGTGGTAGGGTAATGGATAAAGGTAAATGAGTGATGGTTCTTTAAGGGGAGGAGATAGGGGTAAAGTGAGAATATAATAGAGGTAATAGCACTTTAAGGGGAGGAGTTAGAGGTTGGTCCTAATGCATAGGGGTGTGGCAGAGTATAAGTATAGGACCACTGGGGGCGGGTGGAATTTGGGGGCAGGGTAGGGGAGCGGAGTGAGCCCAAGGGGCGAACGGAGCGGGATGAGCCACAGAGGAGTTCACCCTAGGAAAACAATCAGAGGAGCAGTAAGCAAAGTTAAGTAAAGCAGCAGAGGGTAAGGTGACACAATGCCTTGATAATAGAATATGCAGAGAGGGTTGGCAGTGAAGAATATTAGAAGAAAGAAAGAATAGAGTGGGAGTATTAGCTCTTCCAGAATATTAGAATCCAAGAGCCTGTAAGTTACTTAAAATTGGAGTCAGAATGGTGGTCTAAAGGAAACTATTGCCCTCTAGTGGACAAAAGCTGTATAGCAGAGGCAATATATACTGAGAAAAGAGTGCAGGGCAGTAAGTATGCTATAGAGGATTGAAGAGGAAGAACAGTAAAAATACTTGTAGTCTAAGAAGGGGGAAGGGGTGACAGGTATGGGAGCAGATAGTAAAGGCTGCCGGCTGTCCTGGCTGGTGAAAGTAAACTTACAACCTAGGATATCTCACACTAATTGTCTTAAGACTTTGGTTTAAAGTACGTACTTTACTTATAATTAAATTCCCTTGGGGACTCTAGCAGAGGGGAAGAAAGGTTCAGTTCCTTAGTTAGGGGAAACCGCAGTGTGTTGAGGAGAATAGTTGTTTTCAGCACACAGGGCAAGTTCTCCTTAATACTGGGAAACCAGGTTGAGCAGTTTACTTATTATTAAATTCCCTTGGGGACTGTAGCAGAGGGGAGGAAAGGTTCAGTTCCTTAGTTAGGGGAAACCGCAGTGTGTTGAGGAGAATAGTTGTTTTCAGCACGCAGGGCAAGTTCTCCTTAATACTGGGAAACCAGGTTGAGCAGTTTACTTATAATTAAATTCCCTTGGGGACTGTAGCAGAGGGAGGAAAGGTTCAGTTCCTTAGTTAGGGAAACCGCAGTGTGTTGAGGAGAATAGTTGTTTTCAGCACGCAGGGCAAGTTCTCCTTAATACTGGGAAACCAGGTTGAGCAGTTTACTTATTATTAAATTCCCTTGGGGACTGTAGCAGAGGGGAGGAAAGGTTCAGTTCCTTAGTTAGGGGAAACCGCAGTGTGTTGAGGAGAATAGTTGTTTTCAGCACGCAGGGCAAGTTCTCCTTAATACTGGGAAACCAGGTTGAGCAGCTAAAAACCCTATTTACTCCACCGCCAGGACTGAACAGCACCCTAAGGCCAATTAGGAGTTGCTGAGTGGATAGAAATAAAGGAAACAATGCAAGATATGAAATGCGATGAAATAACGTCCAGAGAAATTGATACAAAATTAAGAAATGCTCGTAACTAGAAAATGCCAGACCCAACTGCAATGCCTAACTTCTGCCTAAAAGTATTAACATATTCATACAAAGATTTAGTCCTCATAAAGAAATACTTATATGCACATTCCAGAGACACCAACCTGGTTATCAACAGGAAAAATTATACCTGTTCTTAAGAGTAAACCCGCAAGCTATCCCAAAAACTATAGACCAATAACTTGCCTTCTGATGATTTATCAACTGTATAGTGGAACTGATGCCAACAGAGTTTATAGTAATTTAGAAGAAAACGCAATCATGGCAATAGAACAGAAGGGTGACAAAAGAAAGTCATATGGAACAAAGCATCATTTGTTGGTAAATAAAGAAATAGCCAGGGAATTGTTATTTCTAGGCTTGTATAGGCTCTAGGGCCGATAGCCTAGTACCAGCCTATGAACCTATGAACCTATAAGTCATAATTGAGAACTGAGAAAAGGGGAAGAATCTAAGTATGGCATGGATAGATTACAAAAAAGCATTTGACAGCATCCCATACTCATGAATAAAGGAATGCTTACAAATGTATAAGATACACCCTACATTGATCAGCTACATTACAGTGGCCATGAAACAATGGCAAACTGCTTTACGGCTAAGCCATGATAATGGACGAAACTATTACCCCAGGGTTAAAAATTCAAAGGGGGACATTCCAAGGTAACTCTTTGTCGCTGCTGCTCTTTTGTCTTCCCTTAACTCATAAGCTGTCTCCTTAGCAGATTAGATCAAGGTTACAATTTGGCTCCCAGAAATCAACAAAGTGTAAAGACTTCTCATCTTCTTTTTGTGGATAATTTAAAATTGCACAGTTCATCAGATGAGGAACTGAAAGCACAACTGCAAGTGTTCAAAACTTTCTCAGACGATATAAGAACATTATTTGGTCTTGATAAATGTGCAAAACCAATAATTAAAGCAGGAAAATGGAGCACCAGGAAAGTATAATTTGGGAAAGGAATGTGATATAAAGGAACTTGAGCAGGAGGGTGTGTATAAATATTTGGGAAATGATGAAGCACTGACGACAAAAAATGAACAAATGTGAACAAAACTCAGTAAGGAATATTTTAGAATATTAAAATTAATACTAAAAACAGTCTTGACATCTAGGAACAAAGTTCAAGCTATAAACCAATTTGCTCTTCTTGTTCTAATGTACAGTTTTGGAGTGACTGACTGACCCCAAAACATACTGGATCAGTTGGACAGGAAAACAAGAACAATGCTTCATGCTCTTCAAATGGTATATAGAGATCAGTGTATACCAAAATTATATATTTCTCATTCTGAAGGAGTTATGGGTCTCCTCAAAATTGATTACATGTGTAGATAAGCAACCATAGGACTGCATACATATATGGGACCTCACCAGTTCCAAACATAGTGATAGTTTTAAAACATGAGGCGAACAAGTCTAAGATGACTTTCCTGCTTAGTTCAGCAGAAGCATGTTAGTGATAAGTGGGAATGGAAACCAAACCAGAAGTAGACAAAAATTAGGCAGAAACTGAATATGCCATAAAACAAAAGAAAGAATATAAGGAGAAGGATCAGAGATGTGAAGGCCAAAGTCATAAAATACCAGGATTTGCAGGCAGAAATGACGACAGTGTGGAAGAACTATACCCAGACAGTTCCAATAGTAGTAGGAGCAATGGGTCTTCCAAAAAAGAATTTACAATCACATGAAATTTCTTATGGAATGCAGATGGAGTCAGTTCTGGCCACATTGTGGGTGCTGTGAAGAACACTTGTGGCTAACATCAAAGATTGAAGCAATACTAATTTCACAAACTTTTATTCATACTTTGACATAAGAATGTGGTCCATTCCCATCATGGTATTAGAAACACAAAAGGCGTGAAGATATTAAACAAGCAGTATTCCTGCCTCTCAACTGTTCAGATTTTCACAGAATGTCTAGATTTCTACCTTATATTTTTGTTCTGTCTGTCATAAAATTTGTGATTTCCTGGCAAATCAGTGAGGGCTGAAGTCACTAAATAATCACAGACATTTGAGTTTCAAACTTCACATACTTCAGAAAATGCATGTGAATGAAAAACCTATTATTCTAGCAACTTTCTGATTTTTTAAGAGCAATATGTAAAAGCTGTCCCTATTTTTAGGCCTTTGTCCCTCCATTATTTTTGACTTTATCTAGATTTCTTATGTTAAGAGGTTGAGAGGTATGGCAGTAGGTATATAAAAAGTAGAGCCTTGCTAACAAACCAGAAGTTGGAGTCTGTTTACATGGAGTTAGGAAATAACACATTAACAAAGTAGAAACACAAAATGAGTTTGAAGAATTATTGAGGCGTTGTATTGTTTAATTGCTTAATTCTTGAATGAATTGATTGATTGTTGAGATTTTAACGTAATTGAAGTAGACGTGATTGGATAGAGACTGGCTTGATTTGTATTAAATGGAAAAGTTTTCAGTGCATTTTTACTCTGATGAAACCCATGGACTGGATGGGTGAAAGCGCTTTGTGTGTTACAATAGAATTTGCAATAAATGGTGCTACCAGTTTATGGATTACTTTGGCATTTTTTTCTTAGTTTTTAGTGTTTGTGTATTTCGTGGCTAGTTTAATTTTCAAGGTTATCCGTTATTCCGGTGGACTGTCTTAGTCTGATATCTATAGAAAATGGAACAACTTTTGCAGATTACGCAATGCCTCATAGCTTCCTTGCAGGAGCAAGGAATTGGAACCATTTTTCATAATGGGACTAACAGCAATGCTCAGAATGGCAATGTTTCATTAACTGAAACTGAGGAACAACTGTTTACTATGCACTCCACACCAGGTACATCTGAGAGTGTTCCGTCGGCTAGTGATGGTTCTGGGGGTTTGATTGGAAGTCGAACACAACGCTCAAGGACAGGAAATCAAGGGCAGGAAGTTCTGCTTCTGAACTCCAGTACGAATGCTAGAGACGGTGCGAAATCTAATGGTAGGAGTGTTCAGAGGATTCCTGATATTAAGGACTTGCTTTTAGCTCCTAATTTCGTTACTCTGATTAATAACAGCGACCGAGACATGGGGTGTTTGAACAAACAACTACAGGATTTTGAAAAGACTTTAAAGAACTTTAAAGCATTACAAATGGACAATGCGTATCTTGAGAGGTCTTTGGAATTAAAACAGGTGCCTAAAGGACTACGTGTGTTCAAATTACCTTTTGGGTTTGAGCATAACAGTGAGTTGTTTAACGAACCTTTACAAATTTTTGATAATACATGTATGGAATTGATGAAACTAATAATTGAAAACAATAATTTAAAACTTGCTAAGTAGAATTAGACTTTAGTAACTTTAGACAATAGTATATGAAATGATTTGTTGTTTGAATATAATAAACACCACTTTGACAACATTATTACTGACATGGATAGATTTGTTAATAAGGGTTTAGATGTAAAAAATAGTAAATTACATAGGGACAGTCAAGATTATACAAACAGGAAGGCATATGCACACTTTAGGGAATACAAACTTAATAGAGTATCGACACATAATAATACAGGAATGGATGGTCACGAAGTTGATAGGGATGAAATGGTACAGCAGACTGATAATCAAAATCAAACAAGGAGTTATTTTGGTAGAGAAAACAAAAATACGGACAAAGTATTTTTAGAGGAACCAGTAGTAAGAAGATCAGAGCGTATACAGGACCGTTATCACTGCCAATACCAACAGCAGTATCAGAAGAGGGACAGAAGGTACAGGACAAATTCACATTATTGAATGAACATGTCAATACACTACCGAAGATAGTTGTTAGAATGGTTGAGAACGAAACTAACACATTGTTTGATTTTGACACAACACAAAATGAGATAATCAAAAATGGGATGGATTTATTTTTTACGAATAACATGTACAATGATTCATTTTTTTCTGAAAATGTTGAAAATGTTGAACTTTTACATGTGTCAAACAATAGTGATGTTCATCAAGAGTTTAGTTGTGTCACAATAATGGAAGGTGGATTCACAGTGTATAATTATACAGACAAAGATTTTTGTAAAAACTATGTATCACTGTTCAAAAAAGGATTTAGTTATGTCCCTAATTTTAAACTTGATATTGGGAGAGTGATGATTAATTTGAAACTGTATACAAGACTACTAAATTTAAAAATGTTTTTTTTCAAATAGCGTTACTAAAAACATTGAGACAGACACCAGATATCTTACATTAAAGAGAACAAGTACTTTCATCATACCTCAAAATTCAATTATTTATTTGTTTGAAATGTTGTGTGATATGCAGATTAGGAGGGCATTAAAAGAAAGAGGTGAATTTAAAGATAATTTAACAGAAGCAGAGAGGTTTTAAGAGAAATAACAACATCTGACAGTTACAGAATTATGAAACCTGATAAAGGGGGTGGTGTATTGGTGATGACCAAAGTGGACTACTTGAACAAAATGTCAGACATGTTAAGTGATAGTGATACATATGAAGAAGTTTCAAGATATGAAATGGTTAGAGCATACACTAAAGTGGACTGGCAATTGTACGAATACCTTATGGAAGGTGTGACAAGTAAAGAAGAATACAACTATTTATTGGTGGAGCACCCGATCACACCTTCCATTTTTGGTATACCGAAAATTCACAAAAGTATAAACAACCCCCCCTTTAGACCAATAGTGTCAGCTAAAGGATCCAAACTTGAAGCCATGGCCCACTATATAGATGTAAACTGTAAAGAAATTGTGAAAAAATTACCTCACATATTAAAAGATTCTTGGCATTGCTTGGAAGTAGTGAAGGAACATTTACCTTTTATAAATAAGGATACCATTATGGTTACAATTGATATAATCAATTTATTTTTGGTGATACCACACGAACTTGGCCTAAAAATGTTTGAGGCAAGTTTGGAGGCATTTAGTGATTTACATACGGTAAAGCGAAGACTGTTAGTTGAAATGATGGAAATGGTATTAACAAATAATTATTTCCAGTTGGAAGGTGAATTTTTTAGGCAATGCTCGGGTGTGGCAATGGGAGCAAGATGTGCACCAACATATGCAAATTTAGTTTTAGCACATTGGGAGACACAACAGATATTCACCAGTAGTTTTTGGCCCAAAATAACATTGTATCTTAGGTTTTTAGATTATATAATAGTTTTTTGGAAGGGAAAAGAAGAGATTTTGGAATTTGTGACTTTCCTGGAGAGCACTACTTCCTTTTTAAGATTCACGTACAATATTCATAGGGAAAACTGTGAATATTTGGATATTCAGTTTCAGAAGAAAGAAGAAAGAATAGAGTCAAATATATATAGGAAAAAGACTTATTCTAATTCCTTTTTGCATTTCAATAGCTGTCATCCGTATTTTCAAAAAAGGAATTTAGTAAAGGGTCAAATGGTCAGACTATCCAGGATTATAAGTAATGATGTAGTATTTAATAGTGAGATAGACAAACTCATTGACATGTTCTTGGATAGAGGCTATCCACAGCAGTTACTAACTGAAATGAAGAAGGAAGTAGAGGTCAAAAGGAACCAGAACTTTAAACCTATTTTGAGGTTTGGAAGTAAAGTAGGTACATGTGGAAAAACAAATAATAAAAATAAGACAGAAGTATTAATATTACCATTTAATGAAATTACAGGTACAATAATTAGTACGGTAAAAGAGGTATGGGAAAAAGTATTTAATAATAAAATAGATATTATGAACATTTTAGGTAATTGCCCTAGTATTACATACAGTAGGGGAAAAAATCTGAAAGAACATTTTGAGAGTAATAATATTAACCTACCGTATAGGAATTCTAAAATGAGAAAATGTGGGTTATGTAGAACATGTAAATTTATTAATGATGGTCCCTATGTTATGATACAAAACTTTAACAGATCTATTAGATGTCCAGGACATGTTAATTGTAACACCAAGATGGTGATATACTTAGCAACCTGTTTATCATGTCCAGCTTATTATGTGGGTAAAACTATAAGGAAGTTAAGAGAGCGTATAATGGAACACAATAGAGACATTAAAAACAAGAGGACAACTAGCTCCTTATACCTACATAGCACAAAATGTCTGGATTTTAAAAGGTTCATATTTTTCGTAATTGATAGGATTCCAGACAATATCAATAAGGAAGGAGATGTGAACAATTTGCTGGAAATGAAGGAATGTTTGTGGCAACTTAGACTCAATGCCAGTAATACATCTGGCATCAATGAACACATTTCCATTTCTAGTATTTTAAAATATAAATCATATTGCATTAAATAAGTTTTAAATTTATTATATGGTAGGATTTCATTCTATTAGATATATTAAATTAAATAAAAAGAGTATACACATAACAAGAAAATTATACTTAAAATTTTATTATTTATTTAAAGATTTGATATTTAATATTCAAACTTAACATTAATATTTAATATATATATTTATTGATAATTTTAATTTTAGTATAGGAATGCTTTTTTCATATATATACATAAATATATATATATATATATATATATATATATATATATATATATTTATAATGACATATTTATTAACTATTAAATATATATTTTTGTTTAGTTTTTTAGCTATGTATATAATTGACCACATATAGGAATTAAGATTATAAAATTTTCAGGGTAAATATGTTTTTTATTTAATATTTAAAGATTATTGAGGTGTTGTATTGTTTAATTGTTTAATTCTTGAATGAATTAATTGATTGTTGAGATTTTAACGTAATTTAAGTAGACATGTGATTGGATAGAGACTGGCTTGATTTGTATTAAATGGAAAAGTTTTCAGTACATTTTTACTCTGATGAAACCCACGGACTGGATGGGTGAAAGCGCCTAGTGTGTTACAATAGAATTTGTAATAAACGGTGCTACCAGTTTACGGATTACTTTGGCATTTTATTCTTAGTTTTTAGTGTTCGTGTATTTCGTGGTGAGTTTGAAGAATTACTTCATTCTGTTGTTGTAGTGCCCAGTTTAACACAGGATGTATTAAACATGGAAAGGCTTTCTCCACTTCAAAGATTTTTGAGACAATGAGAAGAAGGAAATCCTTTTGACAGGCCACCTTATCCATTGGAACTAGCAAATGAATAAGCCTACTGATACACTGTTGCATATCCTGAAAAAAGGGAAGCAGCAACTAGTAACATTCATAAGAGTGTGTGACTCCAAGAAATATGAAGACATACATTTTGGAGGTATATAAAAGGTATATAAATTGACTAAGGATGGAGGAAGAGCCTACACAATATAAATGTATATGTCAGCATAAACGCATGGCAAAATAGCCAGCTACAGTATGATCAATAGAAGGAATGTAGAAAGTAAATATCCTACTCATGCTGAAGATGTTTCAGGTCAAACGAAGCAAAAACTGTAAAATATCCTGAAGCGGCACCACGGCTAAGGCTATATAAAAACACCAAGACTTAAAAGCAAACATAATTTAATTGTAAACAAACAAAACAAAAGGCTTGAGTATAAAGATGAGCACTTTCGGTGAGACTTCGCCTTCTTCAGATCATGTAGTACTAAGGTCTATATTGGTTAAAATAACAGTAATTAGCCAATCACATTTCTTACAACTGACACACCTTCAAAAATTAACAAATCAAAATGTCAAACATAGAACCAGGAAACATGATAGCAGAAAATATACCTAACCAATCCTGGGCTTAGGTTCTGATAACCAATAAAAAAGAGTTCTTAGATTAGAATAATAACATTGGAAGCAAAATATACTATATAAAACCTTATGCAAATCAAAATTGTGTAATGTCATAAAAATGTATATGTAAATGAATGCTTAATTCCATCTGCTTCCGTGGTTAAGTGTGATGGATTACACAATATTTATGAAAACATTTCCTCGTTTACAATAAAAATTAAAAGTTAAGTAATGAAGTAACTATCAAATGTAATAAAAGGGTAGCGAAACGGCAGATAAATCTAAATTGTCGGGTAAGTAAGAAAAAGCAAACTTCCTACTAACCCTCGTTCCTCAATCTGGTCAATAAATCCACCTTGTTTGTGTGAGCATATCCAATACTGCTCACATTATCTCCAGCACAATAACTCTCCTGCTGAATCAATGAAACTGCAGGTAAACCAATGTTTCTAACGATGTCAGCGCCAAAAAGTTAACAATTAAGGAAGGAAAAGACGAACTTCCTATAAACCCTCGTTCCTCAGTCTGGTCAGTGAATTACCTTGTTTATGTGAGCGTATCCAAAGCTGCTCACATTAGCTCACTGCACATTAACGCTCAATGAAACTGCAGATAAACCAATGCTTCTAACAATGTCAACGCCAAAAAGTTAACAGGCAAGGAAGAACAAAACTTCCTACAAACCCTCCTTTTTCTTACTGGTCAATAAATCCACTCTCTTGGTATGAGCGTAACCAATGCTGCTCATATTAATTCCAATAAAACGGTAGTTCTTCACTACTAAAAAACATTTCTTCTAAGTCAACGGATCAACCAAACGACAAGTTCAGCAAAGATATTTATTCAACAAAACGGCAAGCGCTTTCACCCGAAGGCTTCATCAGGCCATTAAACATTACACAATTAATTCAAAACTGCTTTTTAAATACTTTATGATTAATGACATCACTTCCCTTCATTCATTCATATCCTGTCATTCTTTGCGCTTTAGCAACTAAAAATACATAATGGTATAACTATGTTAATAAAATCTATTTAATATAAACTTTTAAAACATGTACATAATATATAAATAGAATTATAAATTACCTATAAAATATAAAATATAAAATATATGAAATGCGTATGAACTACCAAACGACAATATAAATATAATATAATTATTAATATGCTGGGAAGGAAATTCATCTTATATATATATGAGCATATATGATTATATGTAAAAATTAATTAAATATAGCTGTTATAATATGCTAAATAAAATTAATCCAAAAACAAAACTTTATATGTGTTATAAAATAGAATATACACCATGAAAAATAATAACTATACTGTATGATGTCAACAATGTACTCTACACAGTGCACTATAATATACCATAATATGCATACAATGTATATAAAATATACAAAGTATATATAAAAAATGTAGCATATATGGTATATGTGCCTCTATGTTAGTTAATCAAATTCATGTACATTCTATTAAATATACAAATCAAATATATATTTATCTCATGATGCTGCAAAACATAACATATCATTAGCCAGTTTATAACTCTCCGATCTCATATCACCAGTTCATGGTGTATAGAGTTCTACAACAGCAAACAATGGTATTTCAGGAAAGAAACAATAGATAATAGTGGCATATCATTCATCTGACTTAATAATCATTCTATTGAATATGCAATATAGAGTGGCAGCTTAACTACTATAAAAATACTTAGGGTTACATAAGATTATCATAGGCTATTTTAGAAATTAAAACAACTATATACATTTAATATACCTAGCCTTCACTTATATTTGTGGTTGTAGTGCATATTTAGACAGAAAGGGTATCAATTCAATACTAGCATTTATTAACTTTCAACCTCCTAGCCCTGAGCATGGGTTTGATAGGAATTCTATCATTAAGTCCTGGTTCCAGATGTGCTCTTAAACGAATAATCCATTTACTTTCGTGTTGTTCAGTGATATTACGTATAGGCCCTCTTCTAATAGTAGGAACATTAACCTGCATCACCATAAATTTGAATTTATGTTGTATTGTAGTATTCATAACATGTTTAGATAATGCATTTTTATCTGATCCTATCTTAATATTATAATGGTGTTCTCTAATCCTTTCCCTCAGTCGTCTATCTGTCTTGCCCACATAAAAATCTGGGCAAGATGAAGTAACTATATTTACTCGTTGCTTGGACTGTTAATAGAAAATAGACTCATATAATCTAAAAAGGATACGTCCGCATTCACAGTTACATTACTAAAAACATTAGTTGAATAAACCAATCAATAATTTATTTAAGTTCAGACAGCCAATCAATATTGGCCAAAAGTCTGCAATAGAGCTTATATACTATAACGGGGAGCATCCGTAACTACAGTTATGGCCATATCCATAAACAACATCAGAAATCAGCTTGTAGTGTAATTAAATGAAAGTCTGCCTATCCACAGTTTATTTAGGAGTTGGACTAAAATGTACAAAACAAGAAGTGTCTTCTATTGCGGCTATGGTTGTTCCCCATATTGGCACTGAAATAACTTAAAATGTTAGCCTATCAGTGTACAAACCAGATCAATTATTAGTTCGGTCAAAACACTATATTTTACTTTAGCTTAAAAGTTAAAACCTAAAGCCTTCCATTTACACAGCTATGGCCCTTCTCACTCAAAATGTTTTAAATTTAGAAAAATGCAGGAATTCATATAAAGTTAGAGAAAGACCATTCATATCTACTTCTATAGTCATTTCCGTATTCACAATTGAATTCCAATTATCAAGAGTTATACACGAAATAACAAGCAAAGTTAGCATGACTGAGTTAAAATATTTAGGATGTAGCAAGGGCTGTCAAGACCCAGAAAGAAAATAAAGAGACATTGAGGAAGTGGCCTACTGTTGGTTTAATTTTTCCAAGTCTGTTTGGGTTTCTAATACTATGATGGAATGGATCCCATTCCTAAGCCAAAGTATGATTAAAGTTCATCAAATTAGCATTGTTTTAATCTTTGATGTTAGCCAGAAGTGCTCTTCATAGCAGCTGCAATGTGCCCAGAAATTACTACTTCTGTAATTCATATGGATTTACATGCATCTGTAACTTTTCTAAGTACGATTGTAAATTCTTTTATATAAGATCTGTTGCTCCTACCACTATTGGAACTGTCTGGATATCCTTCTTCTACATTGCCCTAATTTCTACCTACAAATCCTGGTATTTTATGACGTTGTGTCTATCTGTAAGTAAGACACTGTAGTCACTGGGTGTAGCAATTTCAATGATCAATGCTACTTTTGTCTTCTTTTCATGGACTACTATAGCTGTTTTTCTTGTATCTATTTTTTGAACTGTTGGTAATAGGTGATCCCATGTGATATAAACTTCATAATATTCTATAACGCTTTGTGGTTCATGTTTCCAATGTTTTTTCAGACACTTCAATATTATGTTTGCACAATCCCCAGTGCAACAGTCTTGCCTGAATACTCCATTTCCATCACACTTACATTGCTTGCTTACTCTCTCAGGTTGTCTCCAGTTCTCTAAGTAATCTTTTATTCCACACCCCTATTTCATCATAATCCAGGGACCTAAAGACTTGCAGCATTGTCATTGTTTTTGTGTTTCTACAGTCCCCCTCTGTATCTGTCCGTTACTTCAAAATCTGAGGTTAATACAGGAATAGAAATGACACAAAACACCAAGGCTCAAACTTAACTTATTAATTTATTAAGCAAAACTTTTCTTAAAGTACAGTAAGGCTAAAACTAAATAAACAAAAACTAATAAATCATGTACTTACAAGCATATGCATAAACAAAATCATCTTTGCCACTGATAGGGAAACTTCAAATCCTATCCAGTGCAGCTATCTGTTCAGTCAAGGCAAGGCCGACACTGGCAAAATGTCTCTAAGCTCAGTTCAGGCTGGTGCTGTCATCAAATCCGGATGCTGATGATGATTTTCATCTTAGCCTTTGAGCTTTTATAGTCTTGATATGAGTTGGCAGAATATTGTAGAAAGATCTGACATTACAGGCTCATCATGAGCTGATGGAATATTTTAGAAAATTACAGATCATTTCCTAAGTTGTAAACAAGTCTAGTAATGTCTGGTCTTGTGCCCTACTTCCCTTTTTCAGGGAACAGTTAGCTCACAATTTTGTGATATAGTTCCTCTTTGAAATCCCCACATTCTGGTAAACATCTTTTAAGCTGATAAACAACTTATGGGTTAACAAAAGTTCAATGATACCAGTAATCAGTGAGCAAGGCCTGCTCTTAAGCATATTGTATTGTTTCAGTATTAGCAGCATATAGTGAGGTAGTGGCATATCAAGCACTAGCAATAATCAATCTAGCAATAATTAAACATACACAGTGATATGTGGCTCGAGGCATAGCAAAAACTGGTAGACTGTGTGGATCCATCACAGGCCACCCCTTGCATCGAGTAACGTACGCTGTGTATCCCTTATAATGGTTAAAACTGACAACATCAGTTTGTACCTTTTCATCACCTTACAATAAATACAGCATGATATTATGCAAAATAACACAGAGATTATTGTGGTCAAAAGTAAAGGATGCAATAACAAATTAAACCACACTGAAGCCTTAGATGACCACATAAAAACATCATACCAATGTAAAACAGTTATATCCTGTATTTCATTTGCAATTTTTACAATGGTACCTTTATCCTTAATCATTTTAATCACTGTTTGATGCGCATCATTTAGTGTTTTATTTAACAGTTGCAACACTGTTTGACCTTCCTGCTTAATCTGTTGAAAGTCCGGGTGGACTAGAGATGGCCACTTAAAAGTATGTAATGGTTCTATGCTAGCATTAAATGTGACATCCATCCATCTAGTCAGTCTAATCAATTCTCCAGTACAAAAATCAATAATTGCATGGATATTACTTTTACAGTATGCTCCACTAGTTGTGATCATTCCATCACTCCAGGCTAATTTACAGGAGGATATCACACAAACAGTGGTATCATTTAGCTGGTAGATGTCTGTACCATTTACTACATACCTGTGCCAGGTACATTCCCCAGTTCCATTATGTAAGCATGGGTGAGGCTTCCTCTTCACTATCATGCATACCCACCCCTGGGGCCAGGTTTCACAACTTGTCACATCAACGGGTACATCATTATAATCAATTAAAGTGGATTCAATTTGAGGTACCCACCAATTATTTCCAAATTGCAAGGGCAATGTAACAAATGGACAGACCTGCTTTGTTCCTTTTTTACTAGCAAGATAGTCAAAAATCAGTATACAAGACTTATTTTCACATGTAAAATCTATTGGCTTTAACCACTGATACAGTTGTAGTTCCTTTTGCCAATGGGCTGCCTTTTTAGCCCCCCAAGTTTGAGTGAATTGCAAATATTGCTGGTTGGCAGCCAACTGAGATAAAATACAAAAAGTCTGATTTACTTCTGCTGTGAGGTTATCTAAAATCTGTTCTGTATATGTATTTGTATGTTCAATCCACCTCCACAAGACAGTTTGAGTTAAAATACTGTCTACAGTTCTTTGTCCCAACTCGGGATCATGGTCTGCTAGTAGCTTAAAGGCCATATTTAGGTCAGTGCCCAAACGGCTCAACTTGCTACGTAGGGTATCTATATCTACACTGTTTAGGAATCCAGTCCCTGTTCCGACTGCACCTAGTGCAGTACCAAGAATACCTGTTACATCGCGTTTATTTCTTCTATATTTGTAATGTTTGTATTTGATATGCAAAGAATCAACTGGCCATAATTGTGCAATTTTACAATGTGGATACCTGGTGGTAATATCCACTGCTGACATGTTAACTATCATTTTAATACGTTGTATAATTCTAGCGCTACTTACAGTTTTACATCCTCTGGTATATCTTACCACATGTCCCAAACCATTAAATAGAGTCAAACTATTGTCCATGGCATATATCTCCAAGTCCAGAGATAGGGTTTCCGCAGTGTCATTTTCCCTTTGAAATTCAGCTATGCAGGAGGAATCTAATGGAGACTTAGCTAAAGAAAATCCCGACTCGTTTAACCTTTGGTACAGACCTCCAAAAGGGTTGGAAACACATTTTTCAGGATGTCTATCACAGTTCAGTCTACATACAGTTGTAATGTTTTCCGTCTGAGTGATGCTCCAAGTTAAGGCAGGCTTCGGTGTCACTGCATATAAATGGTCTCCCAATTTCCAATAAAAGTCACAGTCAGCTGTCAAATTTGCAACATCTTCCCCTTCGAATAGAGGGACAGGATCAAGACAGTTATATGGCCCCTCTAAGTGTTGTCGTCGGAAAAGGTTGGCTCCTTCCCAAACAGTGGCAATAATCTATGGAGAGGAAAGTACAATGGTTGTTTAGCAGAATCAAGTAATACTAAAACAGTATCACCAGGTCCATCACAAATTACTGTCCCATGTTCATTTGGCTGATTGGGTGTGGTCACTATAACTTTCATTCCCAGCCATTTGCTTGGTTTAGTATCACAGTCTTGTAGTAGAATAACAGCATCTTGATGCATACAAATTTCTACTAAAGGTTGTCCTTTCTGAATCATTTGTGTCTTGTTATCTAAATTGATAGCCTTCACTATCACTTCTCGTTCTGGCTCCCATAATGTAAAACCTCCCAACTTTCACCTAATAGCCCTTTTTGCCCCCAGTGCCAATTTTCTGGGAGAAAGAGTTTCCAGCCTGTCTCAACTAATGCCATATTTTGTGCTGGCACCCTTTGTTCAGTCAATGCACATAGCCAGAATCGAGTTTGATCAGTATTTGTCAGAAGAGGGTATATGGCATTCGGATTCAGCTTTTCTATTTTCAAAACACAGCAGTTAGATCGAATGTCACTCATATGCATTTGCAAGGGAGTTCCTTGATGCTTTCGGGGTCTGTTATTCAGCTGACTCACAGCTAATTCTAGTACCTTTGCCCAGCCTCGCAATGTTCCATCATTCGTATTCTTTCGAATTTGTTCTTTAAGGAGCCCATTATACCTTTCAATTAAACCAGCAGCTTGGGGATGATATGGGATATGCAGTATCCATCAAACTCCATTTTCCTTTGCCCACTCTTGGACCTCTGCTCCGGTAAAGTGGCTGCCTTGGTCACTTTGGATTTCAGCGGAAATCCCATATGTCACACATAATTTATTCAATCCTTTTAACACTGCTTGCTGGTTTGCCTTTTTGCATGGGGACACCATTAGTAATCCTGAATAAGTGTCCACCATCGTTAGGCAGTATTGCTGGTTTTGATCCAGTGGTAAAGGACCAATAAAGTCTATTTGCCAGATTTGTGCTGGGCGGCTGCCTCTGTGAATGTGTCCGCATGCTTCTGCTTGCAGTTGCTTCTGTTTATTTCTTTGACAAATTTCACACTGTTTTATAACATCCGTAGTTATTTCCTTATTTAACTGCATACCATGCCTCCGGGCCCATTCTATCGTCGCATCTCTTCCCAAATGTCCACTCCGATCATGGGCCCATCTTGCCATACTGGCACTTTCGACTTTCTCTTCAGTAACACGTACCGCGGCCATCTTATCTACCTGCTGGTTATGCCTCCTTTCATTTGTTACAAGTGATGCATGGGCATCTACATGTCCAACACTGATTTTACATTGTTGAGCTTTTTCCCAAATCCGTTGCCAATCTTCTGAACCTCCCCACAGAGGTCTGCCATGGATCTTCCAATCCTGTTGCTGCCAGGCAGGTAACCAGGTCGTCAGTCCTTTATAAACTGCCCAGCTGTCAGTATAGATGTATGCTTCGTCCTCCAGTGATAAACTATCGATGACCAGGGCAACAGCTCGTAATTCTGCCTGATTATTTGAACCGGCAGTACCTTCATCAAATAACACAGTTTCTGTTCGTGGGCAATAAGCCACTGCAGTCCAGGTCCTACCATTTGATCCAATTTTGGCAGAACCATCAGTAAACCATGCAAATTTTTGTTTTTCTGCATCTAAATTATCAAATGGTAATGCTTCAGTTATTGGAGACTGTGGGAGCTCATATCGCTGTTGTTCTATAGCATCAGCATCATCCAGAATTACCAGTCCAGCCAACTGTTGTTGTACCTGAGACACCCCAGGCACGATGTTGGCCCTTTCCTGTAAATACCACTTCCACTTTTGTACGGTCGAAGATTGTGCTATCAAGGTTTTCATTAAGGTATTGTCTCGTAACCACCCCTGGATTGGGTAGTCTATTTTAACTGTCACTGTTTGTTGTTTGGTTATCCCTTCTACATGAATCAATGCTGTGTACACCGCCAGTACATGCTGCTCAAGGGGCTGTATCTCACCTGCGCTCCAGTTAGGGATTTGGACCAAAATCCCAAGGGTCTCTTTTTCCCAGTGTCATCCTTCTGCCACAGCCCCCAAGACATAATATTATTGGCAACTGTTACTTCAAGGACAAAAGGTTGTTGTGGATCAACTGGGCCCAGCCCCACGCTCTGCTGTAGAGCCTTTTTTGCTTCTTCAAAAGCCGTTTGTTGCTTGGGACCCCATTGAAAATCACACTTTTTCCTAGTTACATAGTGAATGGGTCGCAAAATCAGTCCAAGATGAGGTACAAATGCTCTCCAAAAGCCCATTGCTCCCAAAAGGCCTGTGCCTGCTGTTTCGTTTTGGGACTGCAATTTTCTGGATACTCTCCAGTGCTGCTGCAGGA
Organism: Protopterus annectens; assembly: GCF_019279795.1. Taxonomy (NCBI): domain Eukaryota; kingdom Metazoa; phylum Chordata; order Ceratodontiformes; family Protopteridae; genus Protopterus; species Protopterus annectens. Next base: position 762,442,755 of record NC_056746.1, read on the forward strand.
ATTTCCCTTTTCGCTCCGTTCCAAATCATACCAAGGAATTTTACTGATGTCCCTTGTTGTGTTTTATTCTCATTTATAGCCCACCCTCTGCTCTGAAGGTGCTGCACTACAGTCTTTAATGCGGTCTCCACCTCAGATTTTTCTCCAGTAATCATTATGTCATCAATGTAATGAAAAATAGTCACTTTGTCTAGCTGTAACTTGGCTAGGTCTCTAGCCACTAGTCCATGACACAGGGTAGGGCTGTGCAGATATCCTTGAGGTAACACTTGGAAGGTATACTGCCTCCCCTCCCAGGTAAAAGCAAACTGGGCTCTGCTTTCTTCTGCTATCGGAATGGAGAAGAAGGCATTTGCCAAGTCCAAAACTGCATGATATGGTCCAGCAGAGGAAGACAATCTTTCCACGATCGTAATAATGTCTGGAACAGCTGCCGCTAAGGGTGGGGCCACCTTGTTCAGACCTCGATAATCTACAGTCATTCGCCATGATCCATCAGGTTTCCTTACTGGCCACACCGGACTGTTGAATGGACTCACTGTTGGCTCAAGTATGCCAACCCGAAGCAGTTCTTGGATCGTCTCAGTAATTTCAGCGTGCCCACCTGAGATACGATATTGTTTGATGTTCACTATTGTTTTAGGCGTGGGAATACAAAGCGGTTCCCACTTAGCATTGCCTCGAACTACAGCCTTAACTGCGTTGACTGAACAATGCCGCACTCCAAACCTAAATGGCCCTACAGTGGTTTCCAAAGTTCTACCCTTTAACACATCTATTCCTAAAATGTGTTCAGGTACTGGAGCTATCACTGCTTCAATGTAAATAGGAATACCATCCCCAAAAGCTATCTTAATCTTGGTTTTGGTACCTAGTGTCTTTGCCCTCCATAACCATCAATTTCTACATATTGTCCACGAAATCTACGGGGATTGCCTGCAAAAATGGTTACTTCTGATCCTGTGTCTACCAGAGCCATCACATGTTGTGGCCCTCCCTTCCAAAAAATGGTAAGGGGTACGTAAGGGCGTCTGTCCCCAGGTGTAATTGCTCTTACTGTACCCCTAGCTACTGGGGACCCGCCTACTAGTCAATTTGTCTCTGTTTTTTCGACCGGGGTTCTCCATTCCTTCCCTCCCCAGTCTCTCTTGTCATTAAATTCCCCCTTTTGCCACTGTGCTAGCTCCTCATCAGTAGGGATGTCAGGATATAATTGATTCCATCCTACCTTCCCTTCAGTGGTACTCCTGGTTGGACTTTTTGTAGGGGTTTGCTTTCTACTTTCAGAACTTGAACCTTTTTCTTTTTGTTTCTGCTTCCACTTTTTATATAATTCTTCAGTAGCTATCCCATCTATTTCCGCAGCTCCAACCCCCCACCTCAACAGATCCAGAAACATCTGCTTTCTCGTAACCTTTTCTCCAGATTTATCTTTTGATTTCTCCGCATTTGCCTTTCTAGCTCTTCTCTGTTCTTTTTCTTCCACTAATTCTGCCATTTGATTTAGAGTGGCTATTACATCCCATATCTGCTGACCTACACCACCTGCCAGGGCAGCCATCAGCTGCCCCTTCCACCACTGTGGTGCATTTTTAATTAATTTGCTCCTCATATTACTAGTCATAATTTGTGCATCTGGCCCTCTCGGAAGCACCAATACACCATCCCTCAATTCCATTGAGTAAACGGCAGCCAACATAGCCATTTCTCTTAACTGCTGTATGGCCTCTGCTATTGTTTTCCAAGGCTTATGTTCATCAGCTACTGCTGTAGCATCTGGCCAAGTAGCGCGGAAAGCCGAGGCTAACCACACCACCAGTGTATTCACCTGGGAATCACCATGATCTATATTGTTTACTATTTGCTTTAGACATGGGTGAAACACCAGACATGCACACTGGTGCATCTCTTCAGCATTTAGAGACATCGCTTCTCCCCCTGTGTCCCAAACCCGAAGAAACCACGCCAAAACAGTTTCCCCTGGTCTTTGCTTATAGATTTGGATTATATTCAATAATTCAGCTTGCGTATAACTCCGCACCTCCACCCATTGTTGTGGTACTGCCCTTCCAGTCCACTGTCCCTTTTTCTCAATAACTGGGCGCGCCTCCATTGACGGAGGATTTACTATTTCAAAATCACTATCACCCTCATCTGTTGAGGGGAAATCACCTTCCCACTTCTCAGGATCAAACTCTGCCTTACACAGCAAAGCACGAACCCGAGGCCTTGAGGGTGGATGGCGTTGTTTTCTCCCATTTCGTTGTCTACGCTGTTGTATTATCTGAGTAGCTAAAGTCACTGAATTAGATTTCCAGTGCTCAGCTTCCTCCCCTACTTTAACAAGTGCCATGTTTGCCTTCTCCAAGGCATCTCTATCTAATCTATGTGTGTGTGTGAGTTCTTTACATCGCTCTTCTAATTCTGAAACTTTTTCTTTTAGTGAGTCTACATCTCTGTCTAATTCCTGAATTGCTTCAAAGAACAGCCATCCAGCTGCCCCTACCCCCTCCTTCACCTTTTTTCCCTTATCATCCAATTTTAACCCTTCTAAAGCTCTAGCTAGGCTATCAGGATCTGCCTTAGGTCTTTCCTGCAAGGGTTTTGGAGAAGGAGGAGGAGAAACTTGACTCAATACCTTAGCAAGAGGATCCCACTTCCCAAATAATGCTGTCAAAGTAGCATCAACACCCAACTTATTTGGAGTGCTTAATGCAACATCCTTCTTACCTATACCTAGGTGTTTTAAAGGAAAAACATTGGTTGTTGTTGTGACATCTCTACTGCAAACCCCAGATCCTGCCGACTACGCCAAGTGTATCTGTCCGTTACTTCAAAATCTGAGGTTAATACAGGAATAGAAATGACACAAAACACCAAGGCTCAAACTTAACTTATTAATTTATTAAGCAAAACTTTTCTTAAAGTACAGTAAGGCTAAAACTAAATAAACAAAACTAATAAATCATGTACTTACAAGCATATGCATAAACAAAATCATCTTTGCCACTGATAGGGAAACTTCAAATCCTATCCAGTGCAGCTATCTGTTCAGTCAAGGCAAGGCCGACACTGGCGAAATGTCTCTAAGCTCAGTTCAGGCTGGTGCTGTGATCAAATCCGGATGCTGATGATGATTTTCATCTTAGCCTTTGAGCTTTTATAGTCTTTTTTTGAGTTGGCAGAATATTGTAGAAAGATCTGACATTACAGGCTCATCATGAGCTGATGGAATATTTTAGAAAATTACAGATCATTTCCTAAGTTGTAAACAAGTCCAGTAATGTCTGGTCTTGTGCCCTACTTCCCTTTTTCAGGGAACAGTTAGCTCACAATTTTGTGATATAGTTCCTCTTTGAAATCCCCACATTCTGGTAAACATCTTTTAAGCTGATAAACAACTTATGGGTTAACAAAAGTTCAATGATACCAGTAATCAGTGAGCAAGGCCTGCTCTTAAGCATATTGTATTGTTTCAGTATTAGCAGCATATAGTGAGGTAGTGGCATATCAAGCACTAGCAATAATCAATCTAGCAATAATTAAACATACACAGTGATATGTGGCTCGAGGCATAGCAAAAACTGGTAGACTGTGTGGATCCGTCACACCCTCATCTAAACTTCAGACTAGTGTAATCACAATTGGATGATGGAGGTTTCATCTTGACATCCTGTGTTATCTAGAACCATATGCAGTTCCCTGTTCTAGTGCCCACTCAACTCAACTGTAGCAATCCACTTGATACAAATGTAGCATGCACCTTGCTACTGTTGCAATACATTATATGAAGTGCTTTAACCGTAACAGGAAGCACAGTATCAGCATTCATTTCTGAATGCCAGTGCCGCACAACTTCCCCATCAGCATCTACCAATAGCACCTTCTACCACCTTTTGCCTGTGGCAGCCACCCCCTCTGCCCCACCCTAAATATTATTCTGATTCCTGACCACTCTTCCTTGGATAGAACCACCGCCAGAGATTTCTCCTCTCTGGTACAGTCCCCTACCTGTTGTCTGATGCCATTATTGTACATGACCTTGATTATTTCCTGTTGCCTCCCTTTTATAAAGCTTTAATCTTCTAACAGACTACCGTACAACAATCACACCTAGCATCAGTTCACCAATCAGATGCCATGGCACTAACCATGGTTGCTATTTCCAAACATCAGTTGCAAAATACTTTTTTGAAGACTCTGCAAATCTCTACTATGAATATAGTATTCTTGAATACCATTAGATCTATCCAAACTTAAGATCAAAAATATGAATTGCTTCAAAAGAACAATCCTATTTTACTTATATGCTCATAAAATATCTAGGTGTGTGGAGACTTACCACCAAATCCAGGTCCTATCAATCACCATAACATAACTAGCAAATCAGCTCCCACCCGAAAACTAAAAACTAAACACAGCCTCATTAAATGTCCATAGTACATGCAACAAAATCATGGAAGGTCATGAATGGATAGCCATTTATACTCCAGACATTCTGGCAATTATCAAAAACTTGGCTAAAGCCCAACATAAAATACACAATAAAAACAGACAGAACCCCAACCTATACTCCAATTTAAGCATACTCAGTTCTATCAACAATAGTATTCCCAAATTCCACAATGTCAAAATACTCAAAAATATCTCAAATTCATCAAAAAAAAATTTTTATCACTGCTCTCTATAACCACCCTGGAAAGAATATAAACCTCCCACCTGAATTTCTCAAGATAGCTGCCAGTAGCATACCCAGTATCAGTTCTTGTAAACAGGTCAATTCAAGAATCCTATCTTCCTTCCCCTTGGAGAATGCCACATGTAACCTCACTACATTAAGGAGGATCTGAACAAAAATCTTCAACTTTAAACCCATCACCATCCAATCCCCCTTCTCAAAAATATTGGAAAAAAATATCCAGAACAAACTTCTTCAATACCTCCTTAACAACAACTCATGGCACCTATACAGGACGACTTCTGCCCAGCATATATTACTATATATGCCATTGTATTTTTATAGACACCATCAAAAAAGCTAGAGACAATGGTAAATGTATGTCCTCCAGACCTAACTAAATCCTTTGACACTATATCACACAGCAAACTCCTACCATAAATGTTTTCTCTTATCTTCTCACACTCAACATTCACTTTTTTCAAAAGCGACTTGTCTGACAGACAACAAACTGTTAAATAACTATGCACCCTATCCCTTTTCTACCAGTGGCCACAGGTGTAAGACAGATTCTATTCTCTGTCCTCTGCTGTTTAATATATTCATCAGCAATCTCTATACATCTTCTAAACAGGCCTCTCTCATCCAATACGCAGTTGACTCAGCTCTTATTTGCTTTTCTGATAGTTCAACCCATCTCCTATAAATAACACCAAAATCCTTTATCTCCATTGAACACAGGCTCCAACATGTTCAGTTACTGCTCAACCCTTAAAAAAAGTAAACTACAGTTTTTTTCCAACTCACATAGCCTTGACAAAAGTAACTTCAAATTCCCTTCCCTAAACAACACTGACATGGAATTAATATCTCATACTGAATTGTTTGGCAAGACTGTAGATGACAGCCAGGGTTACTTTATTACTGCTTGTTAGGAATTTAATTGTTCTGTAGAGCATTCCTAACATTTGGAGTGCTCTTTTTAAATTGTATTTAGAATATATAGGTCAAATTTTAGGCTAGCAGTTACCTACTGCCATCACTTTTCTAAGAATTACCTGTCCTTACAAGCCTTCACACCTTTCAAAAATCTAAATCTGAGAAATTCTATAACAAGATTGCTCTGCTACAAACATAACTCATCAAAGACACCCCTGTACTGCACTAAAAGAAATAAATTAGTTAGACCTACCTCACTATCTTACGCACATCAACATCATCACACCACAAAAAATAATAAACAATCCTTTACCCTGCTCAGCTCCCTACACTTCAGTCAGCTGTAATCATTTTCATTTTTCTAGCCTACTAGCCCTCTCCCCTACCTTAGTACCATTAACTGTTACACTTCTGAAAAGTTCACTCACTTGCTATGTATGTTACCAAAGTATGCAGCTTTGACATTTGTAATCTGTAAATATGTCATTCTGTTTTAACTTAAACACCTTTATACACATACTTTTTCTTCTCACATGTACGTTTAACTTTTTCTTGCCAACTAATCTTCACTCCCTCTCTCTAATCTCTCACATTCTTTGTCAACAAACTAATAATCATTCTCTTAACTAACCACAGTCCATTTTAATTTAAACCAATTAAGCTTATTTTCTCGTAAGACAATCTTACTATTTTTTTGTTTACTCAGTATTGTATTGCATTGTCTTGTATTATACCTTTAAAAATAACAGCCTTTACAACTTTGTTATATTATATATATTGTACATGTAAACATGACAACCCATATCAAATGTTTATCTTGATTATTACCTAATGTTTTGCTTTCATGTTATATGTTAGAGCATTTCTCCCTGAGCCTCTGCTGAAAATGTATTATTGCCCAGTTCGACTTTCACATTAAACAAGGGCAACAAGTGCAAACAAATAAATAAAGTAGCAGGTTTACATTAGATTTTATCAGCTTACATCAGCTGCACTAAACTTTGAGTATAATGGAATTGCTTCAATAGCTTATTTAGGGTTTAACATTTTTTAAATTGAATTTTCTTACAAAAAAACTAAAATAACAATGAGTAAAAAAAATAGATTACAGAGACAGGGCTAGAGACTAAGAAGAGAACACAAGAGTATAATGTTAAATGGCAAAGGAAATCAGTTCATAAGTTCATAGGTTCATAGGTACAGACTAATCAGGGCCATCGGGACCTTTATAAGCCTATTCGTGCAGCCCAATCCAATTGTATCCCTGTGTATCATGTACATTTATTAGGAGGGGTATGTTAGTTTGGGAGTTTCTAGAGGTTATGTGGTGGGGTATGTTAGTTTGGGCATTACTGTCTACCTCTGTCTAGCAGAGACAGGGGGTCAGACCAAGGGTGAATTTCCAAGTTCTTATTCATTGGTCAAGGTTACACTTAAATAGGGTTAGGGATGGACTCTGCTTTACATGGATTGGTATTCCTGTTCCAAAACATGGGAATCCCCAGAAATACATACAGTGTCTGTCTTGCCAACATGTTTTATTGATGTCACAAGCAAAATTTAAACCCTTGGATCTAGTGGTTCTGATGCTGTTCATTTTGAAGATCTGCAAAAGGTCCGTCAGACCTGGATATGAGGATACAATGTATACCAGGCTAGATCTGCATTGATTACAGAACTGCCTATGGTACCCAAGGGGGTAGCCTTACAAGAACCCTGTAGAACAGCAGTATTCCACTTTGCTTCTGGGGTATGTGTAACTGAGGATATACTCAACCATTTTGTTTACTGCTTTTGTTCTATCACACTTTCCTGGTCACCCAGAAGAAGTGTGATCAATATTCTCGCATCCATGTTATGCTCACTTGCCATATGTTTCAGTCTCTACAATTAATATTTTAAATGAGTCTTGCTGTGGCCATGATACAGCACTCTGTATTTGTGTGCACTGATCCTTACCTTCCACTTTTCAGCCTGCTGAATCAGCTTTTACAAATCCTTTCCTAGACTCTTCTTGCCATCCTCCACTACTTGATCTAATGTTGTGCCATTAGCAGAACCAGATCATGGTAAAATAAGGCCCTAGGCAGGGTAATAGATCAGGGCACCCCCACGTGTCCCTTGTGCCCCAGCATACCCATCCCCTTAGCACTGATCAACACAACTATGAAACTCTATGACTGACATCGATAGACTATGATCCTTTGGGATTTACAAAAAAAGAAAGAAAGAAAGAAAGGAAGAAAGAAAGAACAAGAAAGAAAAAGAAATTAAAGGAGATCTGGTAACTTGTGTGGAGGTTTAAGGCAATTACTTGCCAATTATTAAGGCTCAGGGTTTGATTCTGAGCAAAGTCACTTAACTAGACAGCCCATCTAACTGGACCATTACACATGCACACACACACACACACACACACACACACACACACACACACACACACACACACACACACACACACACACACACACATTGTTTCAGCTTTACCAGATACCATATCTAAATCCCCTTTGCTTGCTGTTCTGGTCTCCTTGGCTTTACATACCTAAATCTCCATGTTCTGTCTGTTAAATCAAATCTCCAGTGGTTTATGTTAGGCTAGTGTCTGAATGCTGGGGCTTGCTGTTCTTTACAGAGTCTCCACATAGCTCCTAAAGGCCTTCTGTATTTTTTCAGCAAGTCTCCTGTGAGGTCCTAAAGCCCCCCTGTGTTCTTACACAAAGTCTCCCACAAGGTCTTTATACCCTCCTGTGTTTATGGAATTCTTCAAACTTATTTTAATTACAGAAGATTTTTTAAATGTTTCCCCTATTCCAAGCCAATACAGGTTCCCTTCCTAGCCAGCAAAGACTGTAGGCATCTGCCTAAGTCATCTAATGCTGGATCCAGCTCTGGAGTAGGTATATTATAGAATGAAATACTAAGGGTGGTTAGAACTAGAGGTTAGCTGAGTGAAGGAGGAGTTGTGTAGGGGTGGTAGAGCAGAGCTATATGTGGAATATATTTTAGAAAAGTATGTGTACATTTCTTGGATGGAGGGAGAGGTGGTGACAGACAACTGGAAGGCAAACAAGGATTAGCTATGTGGGAGACTGTACAGGAACTGGTGAGGTTATGTGTTTGTGAGTTTGGAGGGGGATAATAATTGTATAATAATATTCTTTATAAAAGCTGTATAATGACTGCATGGGAGCTAAATAAAGTTTTGCAACTATGTAAATCTATCATCTGTTATATCTAAAGTGCAGAACTTGTTTACTTGCAATGTTTATTGACTCTGTACCCTGGTTGTGGCTGAAAAGGGTGTCTGAAGCAGTCCATCTACCCAGTTATTAAATAATGAATAAATGTTGTTGTCTTTCGGCTTTTCGCGGTTAGGGGTCGCCACAGCGGAACTCCAGTCTGGTAATGATTGGCAGTTGATTTTCACGAACAACGAGGTGCCAGCTCAACGTTCAGCCTTCAACGAAGGCATGCCCATTTACGCATGTCTTTCGAATGCCCACCCAACCACGGGGAGGACATGCAGACTCCACACAGAAGGCACTCCCCGCACTCCAGCCAAGAATCGAATGGGAGAACCTCTTGCTGTGAGGCAACAAAGCTACCTCTGCACCACCGCGGAAGTCATATTAAATAGTAAATAAACACACACACACATATGCATACATACAGATACATACTGATTTATATACATTTATTTCATTTGCTATTTAATAAATAAGTAAAATAAATGTATATAAATCAGTATGTATCTGAATGTATGCATGTGTGTGTGTGTGTGTGTGTGTGTGTGTGTGTGTGTGTGTGTGTATATATATATATATATATATATATATATATATATTATATATATATATATATATATATATATATATATATATATATGTGTGTATATATAGAGAGAGAGAGAGAGAGAGAGATATCTTTATTTGTCTCTCTGTCTGCATGTGTATGTATATATATATATATATATATATATATATATATATATATATATATATATATATATATATATATATATGTCTATACACACGCACATATATATATATATATATATATATATATATATATATATATATATATTTATACACATATATACTGTATATCAAGGATGTATGTTAGCCTGTACAATTTTTAACAAATGTATTGACACAAAAGAAATAAGATCAAAGACATGCAAAGTAAAGTGCTTCTGTAAAGATTCAGGAAGCTGTCTGTTTTGTTGAAAATTAACTGTGATATTATCAAATAATGCTTATTGTAGAATTGCTGATCTCCCCATGGCTGTATGATTGTGAGATTTGTACGTATAAGTAAGGGGGTATTGGAGGTGTAGTACTTTGCAACTGCAAATTATGCTTCATAGGTTCATAGGTAGGTACTAGGCTATTGGCCCTTGGGCCTATATAAGCCTAGCCAAAGGGTACCCTGGCTTTCGCCACCCAACAAAATTATTTTCCTGTGCCCCTGTCAAGCAGAGCCACAGAAGTGATCCCCGGGGTGAATTTCCTATCTCCCATCCAATCATCAAGATTTTTCTTGAGGAGTGCTAATGAGGAGCTTTGTTTGATATAGATAGGTAGTTTGTTCCAGAGTATGGGAAATCTCTGTGACAGGAATCTATCCCTCCAGCATGTTCTGTTTATTGTGGTGACAATGTTTAGGTCCCCAGAGCGTGTAGCTCAGAGGGATTGGGATTTCTTTACATGGAGCGTGTCCAGCAGCTCTGGGTTTGACATAGCTTTGTATGTTAGGCAGAGATCACCTCTAAGTAGGCAATATGCAACAGAGTAAAGCTGGAGTTTTTTGAGACGGTCTGCATAGGGCATCTGTCTGAGGCTAGTAATCCTCTTTGTGAGGTATTTCTGTGGCCTTTCCAGTTGTTGTAGATGTCTTGTGAGCTACATACCAAAAGGGGTGTTGTACTCTATAATGGGTCTAATGAGTGATGAGTAGAGGGGAACAATGACCTCTTTTTTCCTGGATGAGAAACCTTTTGTGATGAGGTGTGCTACGTAGAAGGATTTCCTGACTAATGTGGCGATGTGGTTATCAAAGGAGAGACTACTGTCCACCTGTGTCCCAAGGTCTGTTATCACACTTTCGGTGTTAAGTAGACTACCACCTATGTGGTAGTTCAAGGGTACAGAGTTTTTACCAAAAGGGATGACAATGCACTTTTTGGCATTGAGCTTCAGGCCATGGCTTTGACATCAGGCATCTGTCTCTAGCCTGACGAGCCTGGTCTGCAAGGCCATAGAACGTATCATCATAGAACTCATAAACAAAGACATTGGTGATCTCCAAACTCTGGACCCTACTCAGTTTGGGTTTGTAAAAGGCAGATCATGTCTCCTAAACCTGATAGACTTCTTTGAAGCAGTCACCAAAGCTATATATGAGGGTAAGGTGGTTCACACAGCTTATCTGGATCTCGCCAAGGCTTTCGACACCATCCCCCACTCTGGAATTATAGATAAGCTCACTAACTAGGTATAAATCCCTATGTCAGAGACTCCAAATCCGACTTCAGACCAGTGATACATGGAGTACCACAGGGTTCAGTCCTGGGTCCTCTCCTGTTTGGTATCTACTTCTCTGAAGTACAGGCTAACACAGAAGGTCTTTGGCTAACAAAGTTTGCAGATGACTGCAAACAAGGAGCCTTAATCGAAACTCCTAATGATGTGGACATACTACAAAAGGGCCTCACTGAAACAGATGCCTGGTGTCAAAGCCATGGCCTGAAGCTCAATGCCAAAAAGTGTATTGTCTTCCAATATGGTAAAAACTCTGTACCCATGAACTACCACATAAGTGCATAAGGGATAGTCTACTTAACACTGAAAGTGTGATGAGACCTTGGGACACAGGTGGACAGTATTCTCTCCTTTGATAATCACATCGCCACAGTGGTCAGGATATCCTTCTACGTGGCTCACCTCATCACAAAAGGTTTCTCATCCAGAAAAAAAGAGGCCATTGTTCCCCTCTACTCATCACTCATTAGACCCATTATAGAGTACAATGCCCTTTTTGGACTGTACCTCACAAGACATCTACAACAACTGGAAAGGCCACAGAAATACCTCACAAAGAGGATTACTGGCCTCAAACAGATGCCCTATGCAGACCGTCTCAAAAAACTCTAGCTTTACTCCATTGCATATCACGTACTCAGAGGTGATCTCTGCCTAACATACAAAGCTATGTCAAACCTAGTGCTGTTGGACATGCTCCACTTAAAGAAATCCCAATCCCTCCGAGCTACATGCTCTAGGGACTTAAACCTTGTCACCACAATAAACAGAACATGCTGGAGGGATAGATTCCTGTCCCAGAGACTTCCCATACTCTGTAACAGACTACCTATCTATGTCAAACAGAGCTCCTCATTAGCACTCTTTAAGAAAAATCTTGATGATTGGATGGGAAATAGTAAATTCACCCCAGGGATCACTTCTGTGGCTCTGCTCGACAGGGGCACAGGAAAATAATTTTCTTGGGTGTCGAAAGTCAGGGTACCTTTTTGGCTAGGCTTATATAGGCCCTAGGACTATTAGCCTAGTACCTTCCTATGAACCTATTAAGGGATCTCAGTTTCTTACTGAAGCTGACCACGGAGATCCTCCAATCATGGGATTTTACTCTTTTTTTGCAACAGTTTCTTTGTTCTGTTGTAAAGTTTGTTTATAGCAGGGGACCACCAGATTAGCTTCCTTTTTTGGAGGATAGCATCTTGGTTCTGTTAGGGATTGCACGATCCATGCACTCGTGTAAGTGCTTATAAAGTGCAATTGTATAGGATTCAGCAGTCGTATCTCTATTGTCCATCAGCATCGGTGTCATGAAGTTTGGCACTTCTGTGTTAAGAAGTGTGAATTTGGCTTTGGAGAATTTTTTTATGGTGGTTTCCCTAATGGGGGTGGGGGGTGGGGGGGGTGGGATGTGGATGTCTAGGGTGATTTGTTTGTGGTCAGATCTGACCAACGAGGAACTGACCTCTGGTGTGGAACACCAGTTGCCCATGTTGGTAATGACCAGGTCTAGGATATTGCTGCCCCTGGTTGGGGTGTGAATAAGTTGATCCAAGGCATTGGAATTTATGAATTCCAGAAAACATTGAGCACAAGAGTTGGTACATGAGTAGTTTTCCCAGTTAATGGTGGGGTAGTTGAAATCACCCATTATTAGGGTGTTAGGTTGTACCCTAATATTTTCCAGTGTATTAAGAAATGAGGAGTGGGAATCTTGGGGCATGGTGGGGGATCTGTAGCAAGCTACAATTTGCATTGCGGTGTTGCTCAAAGTTAGTTGCACTTGGATAATCTCAGATGCATTATGCTGAGCAACTAGCCTGTGTGGATTTCTTTAATGAATATGGACACGCCTCCACCTTTAGTGCTTCGGTCCAGGTTAGGTGGCCAAAAGTTGTGGTATGAATTATAGCCTGGTAATGCAGGGGTGCTCTCTGGAGCCTTCAACCAGGTCTCTGTCACTGCACAAATGTCAATGTTCTCCATTTTAAGGAGTGCCTTGAGTGAGTGAATTTTGAGGTTTAGACTTCTAGCATTAAGTAGCATTACCCTCAGATTTTGCTTGCTTGTACCTGTTACAGTGGTGAATTTGTCATTTGAATCTTGCCTAAAAAAAGCACTATAGGATGCCTGCTGGATGAGTTTTTATTGTAGGTTTTAATTTGAAATCTAGAATTTAGATTTCATCCAGGATATTGCATGTCTGTTATTAGAGTTCTGCTTTTGCTATAGGTACTGGGTACTGGGTTTTGTTTTTCTTTGTAACTCCCTGTCCACCTTATTAATGCACGCTAATCCTGACCCTGTCCCTAACCATAACCCTGCAGCTTACCTTGCAAAAAACTAACAATACCACTATTCAGACAAATTTGGTCTGGATATAATAGTATAGTTCTGATAGTAGAATTGTGAAAGGAAACTGCTTTGTTTTATTTTTTCTGGAATTTTGGTATGTTGGCTTTTCAAAATGCTTGCAACTTGTGTTCAGTGCTTTTACATTTTGATCATCGTATACACACACACACACACACACACACACACACACACACACACACACACACACACACACACACTCTATAGAGGAAAGAGTTGTACAGACCAACTACTTTGGGCATCTGCTGTAGTGTTTAATATCCTCAGGTTAGCAGAACGTGGATCATAGATTGTGCACTGCATCAAGACTAGCCACTCAACAGTGTAAAATGTGTCTCTAGGTGATTTGGTTGTGTTGACTAATATCTACAAATGAGCATGAATATTGGCCAGTAATAGATGGGTTGAGGATCTGGCCTACTCTGACCTATGCCAGTGACACTTGCTAAAGGTGAGAGGGGTTTATGTGCCCCTATTGGCCAGTGTGTGCCTGCCATCAAGCCCAGCATCCCTGGGTCAATAATCTACTGGCTAGCTGGTGTCCAGTTGCCCATCTTGGGTTATCTGGGATAGTTCTGTTGAGTGAAAGCTAGACGTGAATGCCAATCAATCTGCAAAACTTGAACTTATAATTGCTACACTCAATGTATTGTCGCTGACAGGATGGATCTTGGAGATGGATTACATGATGGTAAGGAGGAGGCTGGACATCCTATGTATCGAGGAAACAAGATGGAAGTGTGGAGCAGCAAAGCAGAGTCTACATGAGGGGGACAGGCTAGAAATGGTGTGGGAATTGTGGTGAGGGAGAGGCTTCAGAAGGCAGTGAGGGATGTCATCAGAATTAGTAACAGACTTATGGCAATCAGACCCCAGTCTAATGATAGGGCATTATTTCATAATCTCATCCTATTCCCCACAGCAGGATTGTGATAGTGAGGAAAAGAGTGCATTTAGACAGTATGTGCAGGACCTATGAGATAAAGTAGAACAACATGAATTGGTGTCCTGAATACATATATTGGGACAGAAGAGCAGAATATGAGGACTGCCTGGGTCCACATGGGTGGGGTAACAGTAATAAAGAAGGAGAGGGCATTCTAGACTTTTGTCTGGCAAATGGCTTGATGGTGACAGTCACAAGATCACATACAAGAGTGGCCAAAATGCAACTAGGGTAGAATTCCTTCTAGTATGGAAAGGGCAGTGGGGTAGAATCAGAAATTAAAAAGTCACCCCCCAGTGAAACAGTCAGCCCACAGTATAAACTACTGGTTGCCACAGTCAGCTGCAGTCAATGGTCAGAGAAGGCTCTAACAGAGAACAGACTGAAGACTCAGAAGTTAACTGGAGAGAAAGCACAACAGTTCAGGAAATTGCTCCGGGCTCTAGAACCTCAAGAAGTAGAAGAAATAGGTGGAGTTGAAGATGAATGGCAGGGCCTCAAAACAGCATATGTAAGGACTACAAACAGATACATGGTCGATTCAGGTATGGAAATAAGGTACATAAGGAAAGCTGGTGGTAGAATGCAGTGGTCAGGGAAGTCATCAAAAGAAAGGAGTACAGTAAAACAAGTAGAAGTTAGAAAAGACCGACCAGGCTAGGAAGAAATATTGGTTGACTAGCAATGAGGTTAAGAGAGGGGCTGCAATTGCAAAGAACAAGGCATTTAGAAGCACTATACCAGATTCTGTAAAGTGACTCAGCAGATGGCACAGATAAACTATATCAGGTTGCAAGGGAAAGACAAAAAGATAAAGAAGATAGTCAGACAGCCTTCATAAGGGATGCCAGCAACAACCTGATCATCAGTCCACAGGACATAAAAGGCATATGGACAGAGTACTTCCAGCAGATTCTGAATTAATAAAACTGCACAGAAGCTGTACTGCCTCAGACACAACCTAAGATGAAAGAAGAGGAGGATCCCACCATAAATCTAGTAAAAACAACACTAAGGAAAATGAAGTCAGGGAATGCAGCATTCTAAAATGAGGTCACAACAAAAATGAGAAGGATGTTGGGTGAGATAGGGGAGAAATGACTCATAGCAGTATGGAGAGAAAGGTATAGCCTAGATGACTGGAAAATAAGCTTACTAGTGCCAGTGTTCAAGAACAAAGAGGACATTCACAACTGTGGGCAATGTAGAAATATCAAACTCCTATCACATTGCATGGAAGTTCTGGAGGAGATGATTATACAGAGTAGTAGAAATTAAGATGGGAGAGGAGCAGATAAGATTCAGATCAGGATGTAACACAACTGATTTGACATGTGCAGTGAGAAAGAACTTGAGAAGAATCTAAAAATAAGAACAGAGTCCAATTGGGCATTTCCAGACATGGAGAAAGCATATGATAGAGTCTCAAGAAAGCTGATTTAGGCAGCCCTGCAGTGGTCTGAAGTCCCAAAAACATTGGCAGAATTAGTGCAGGCAATGTACAAGGACCACATGACTCAAGTAGGAATAGTTTCACAGAGAGGTTCTCCATGGGAGTGGGTGAGCATCACTGTTTAGTTCTGAGACCACTGCTGTTCATGCTGGTGATGGATTACATTAGCAAACAGGTGAGAGGCAACAAATCAACAAAGTTACTGTATGCATACAATTTGGCATTGCAAACAGACTCTGGGCAAGAACTTCAACAAAGGAAAGGGAAATAGAATGCAAAACTAAAGGCACATGGCATGAAACTGATTACAGATAAGACAATTTGCACGTCAGCAAATAAGGGGGAAATCAGAAGAAGCTGAGAATTGAGACAGAAGGGAAATAATGGAATAGGTTAATAGTTTCAACTATCTGGGAGGGGTGGCTGAAGAGAATGGAAGTCTGAATGAGGAAGTCAAAGCAGGAATCAGAGGGGCTGTTCCCAACTAGTACAGAGTATCAGGAGTACTATATGACAGAAGAATGCCAAAGAAGCTGAAAAATAAGGTGTACAAAAAGTAGTGTGACCAGTACTACTGTAAGGTACAGTAACCTGGGCAGTAAAGGTAGACAAAAAGTAGTGTGACCAGTACTACTGTAAGGTACAGAAACCTGGGCAGTAAAGGCAGACAAAAAGTAGTGTGACCAGTACTACTGTAAGGTACAGAAACCTGGGCAGTAAAGGCAGACAAAAAGTAGTGTAACCAGTATTACTGTAAGGTACGGAATCCTGGGCAGTAAAGGTAGACAAAAAGTAGTGTGACCAGTACTACTGTAAGGTACAGTAACCTGGGCAGTAAAGGTAGACAAAAAGTAGTGTGACCAGTACTACTGTAAGGTACAGAAACCTGGGCAGTAAAGGCAGACAAAAAGTAGTGTGACCAGTACTACTGTAAGGTACAGAAACCTGGGCAGTAAAGGCAGACAAAAAGTAGTGTAACCAGTATTACTGTAAGGTACGGAATCCTGGGCAGTAAAGGTAGACAAAAAGTAGTGTGACCAGTACTACTGTAAGATACAGAAACCTGGCCAGTAAAGGCAGAGCAGTTGAGGAAGCTAGATGTGATGGAGATAAAGTACCTGAGATGGACAGTAGGATGGCCACTGTAGGACAGACACAGAAATGGGGACATAAAAGCAAAAATCAAAGTAGCTCCAATTAAAGAAAATGTCAAAAAGAACAGATTGGGGTAGTTTGTGCCCATGTGCAAAAAGGAGAAGACAATTTGGTGAAGTAGATTTGGAATAGACAGGAAGAAGGCAACAGGAAACAAGGACATCCAGTATAGAGGGGGGCAGACTGTGTGAAAGAAGACCTGCAACAGTCGAGCATAACTATTGAAGAAGGTAGGAGAGTGGCAGTGAATTGAGAGAACGGGTGACAGCTGACTGGATACTGCAATCGCATGTCAAAAATGGGAAAAAAGGAGGTTTGTGATGATGATATGTTGAACTGGAAAAAGCATATCTTGATTCACAATTAATGGAAGGAAAAAAGTGATGAGACTGAATGTTGCAAGAGCAAGTAATATCTAGATATTCTCCTTTGGCCATTGTCTGGTAACTATACTACCGTGTACCTTGGATATTAGTAGGATAAAACATTCCCATGTGTAGGTAGAAATGGAATGCTGTTTTCTTGATTTGCAGATGTAGTGTAAGGAAAACTGAAACTTAAAAGGGTACCCCTTTACCAGATTGAAGGGGATTTATGCACAATTCACTCAGAGGCTTGTGGGTTATATAATAATAGACTCCTGTTTGCCCAGTGGATTTATTGAAATTCTTCTTCTATAATAACTTTTGCTCTGCATAGAATTGTGTTGTGTCTGTCACAAAGTGCACCTTCTCTTTTAAAAGTAAAGAAAAAGAAAAGTAATTGCACTCTCTATGCTTTTCTTCTGCATACAATATTTATTTTGTTACCATGATGAGTGTTTTCATCCTGTATATTCAGACTTCTTCACATTGAATAACAGATCATTCAGTAAAAACAATTGTACAACTAGTGCAGGTTGTGCAAACATTAGAAACACATTAGACCCTCCAGACTCCAGATGATTTGAAAGCATTTGGGAAAATCCTAAGGACAGAGGTAAGGAAACAAGGCCACTCAATAGCCTGTCTCATGAATGGAGGTTTAACTCAGTAATTGCCAATCAGCAATAATGAAGGAACTGGTCAATGTGGTGGAATTATCACCTGATTTGCCACCGTTTCTCCTCACTTTGTATTTACTTCCCCATGCAATTAATTTTAATTTGGAACCAGTCTTTTGATTTTCTGTGTTTTTCTAACTGTAAAAAATCAAAGATTTTAATGACTGAAAAAAAAAACACTTCACAAGTAATCACAACATTTAAAACCACTGTGGGCTTTGTTCATTTCTTGCTTGTTTTTATGAGGTGTATACGGTTGCTAAATCTGCAGCACATACCGCTTTCAGAACCCACCGCTGCATACGACTGAAAAGCCTAAATTGGTTAGAACTGCCACATTAACTAACATATACACATTCTTACCAACTATAAAATTATCCAGCATCCATCTGCCTGTCCAGCACTAAAAAACACTCTACACAACTATGTTCCCAGTTGGTCATTGCGATCCAGTGACCAAAAATTCCTGTCTGTCTACAAGCTAAGAAAATCTGCTGGGCATTGTCTATATTCATACAAGGTTGCTAAGACCTGGAACTCCTTATCTGTATCCATCAGGTCTATACCCTCCCTCTGATCTTTCAAAACCACTCTTTAAATACTTCCTAGCTAAAATATGTCTCTATTCTTGCTCAAATCCTGCATAAACTATATCCCTAAATATGAAAAAGTATATTTTCATTTCTTATACTTCCTTACTCTCCCTTCTTCACCTACTTCTTTACTGCTGTCTAATTCTCTTCCATGACTCTCTCTAAATATAAGTCTATTTTTCCCTTACCTCATTTTGTAATTCCTGTTTGTATTAGACTAATTTACCTTTAAATTTTATACAAACTGTCTAAGTTTCTTTATATATTAAATGATTGTCATATACCTTGTATTGACTTTTAACCTGTTTTTTTATATTATGTCTAATTTGTTATAATTATTTAAACTGCAAATGTTTTTGTTTTATTTTTGAAAAATGTAAAATTATTGTTCTTAAAATGTTTTGTAATAATTTAGGTTCATAGATTAGTACTAAGCTAACTGCCCTTGCAAGCTATTTTAAGCCTAGCTAATTATCCCTTGTGAGATTCAAACCCTACACCTTGTGTTTGTAAGGCAAACACCTTAACCATTAGGCCACCCTCTCAGTACTAAGCTCTTCTGCCCAGTCAATCTTTCCAGGTAATCAAATGACAATAAATAATAATAAATAAAAAAATAAGGCTCTGCTGTAAAAATATCTATCTGATTGCACTACCCATATAATGTTAGTTAGTTGTTCAATGCCTACTAAAATAAGTAAAGTTTTGGGTGAAGATATTGTTGGCCAAAATTTTTGACTAAAACCATGAATTCAGATATTGGTTAAATAGTCTCCTATTTAGTGGGGTCTAGATTAGCAAATCGAAGGACCTGAAACGCAAATACCATTTCATCGACACATATGTGTCTAAATCACAGGTAACCGGATGGCCAGATCACCAATTTTTTCCAAGGGAAAAAAAATCAGTAGGCCAACTACATAAGACACATTATTACAAACATTATAAACTGGGGGGTTTTGCCCCCACCCCCCCAACTAAATATACTAACTCTGAGATCACACTACAGTGGGGAAAAGGGCAAATTCACAGCAATGGCCAACTGATTTTTTTCCCTAGGAAAAAAATCAGTGATCTGGCCATTCGCTTACCTTTGAGTTTGACACATATGCGTAGATGAAATGATATTTGTATTTCTATTCCTTCGATTTGCTAACATAGACCCTATTTAGTAATTTCAGTTATCATATTCACTCTTTCAAAGGTGTGGGTTCATAGGTTCATAGGTTCATATTAGGCTATCTGCCCTGGGGCATTTATAAGCCTAGCCTGATTGTGTTTGGCTTATGCCACCCCTTGATTTGAGTATACTGTGCCCTTTTTAAAGTTTAGTTTACTGTGCCTCTGTCTAATAGTCACACGGAAGTAATCCCCGGGACAAACCTACGATCCCCCATCCACTCATCAAGATTCCTCTTGAAGAGAGTCAGTGAGGTGCTCTGCCTAACATGAATTGGAATTCTATTCCAGAGCGAAGGGAGCCTCTGGGTTATGAATCTGTTCCTCCAGCATGTTCCATTTATTTCTGTGCTGAGGTTCAAGTCCCTCGAGCGCGTGGCTCTAAGGGATTTAGATTTACTGAGGTGGAGCATGTCCATTAATTCTGGGTTGGACATAGCTTTATATGTCAGGCATAGATCGCCTCAAAGTAGGCGGTATGCAACTGAGTAGAGCTGGAGTTTTTTTAACCGAACAGCATATGGCATCTGTTTGAGTCCCTTGATCCTCCTGGTGAGGTACTTTTGGGGTCTTTCTAATTGCTGCAGGTGTCGGGTAAGGTACATCCCAAAGGGGGCATTGTATTCTATGATGGGCCTGATGAGGGATGAATAAAGGGGCATGATTACCTCTCTTGATCTAGATGTGAATCCTTTCATGATGAGGTGGGCTATGTAGAAGGTCTTTCTAACCACTTTGGCAATGTGGTTGTCAAAGGAGAGATTGCTATCAACTTGGGTCCCCAGATCCCTAATTACTTTCTCTGTACTTAATGGGTTACCACCTATGTGGTAATTTGTGGGCACATTGTTTTGTCTACTTCTGAAAGAAAAGCCCTTATTAATTATCTTCACCTGGTGTCTTTTTAATTTGTTCAATTTCCCATAGGGACAAAGTGCAGAATGACTAACTGCTAAAGGAGAGTGGATCACTAGTGTTTTGAGCCAGTGTCCAATCTTGATGAGCACATCTTATTATCAGAATTTCGATTCAGCAACATCACCAAAGAAAAAACACAGCAGTGCGGAGGAGCTGCGTCTGTCTGTCCTCTCTCACCACATCCATAAACCTTATCTTAGGCCTTCCTCTTTTCCTGTTACCTGGTAGCTTCATCCTTAGCATCTTTTTACCAATATACTCAGCATCCCTCCTCAGCACATGTCCAAACCAACATAATCTTGCCTCTCTGGCTTTGTCTCCAAACTTTCCAACCTGGGCTGACCCTCTAATATACTTATTCCTAATCCTGTCCATCCTCGTCACACTCAGTACAAATCTTAATATCTTTAACTCTGCCACGTCAAGCTCTGACTCCTGCCTTTTTGTCAATGCCACTGTCTCCAACCCATATAACATAGCTGGTCTCACTACCCTCTTGTAGACCTTCCCTTTCACTCTTACTGGTACCCGTCTTTCACAAATCACTCTTGACACTCTTCTCCACCACTCCATCCTGCCTGTACTCTCTTCTTCACCTCTCGTCCACACTCGCCATTACTCAGAAATATTGATCCAAAGTATTTAAACTCATCCACCTTCGCCACCTCTACTCCTTGCATCCTCACCATTCCTCTATCCTCCCTCTCATTCACACACATATATTCTATCTTAGTCCTGCTGACCTTCAACATTGTATGCCATCTATGAATACCTCACTTTTATACATGCACTGTTCCTTCCTTTAGTTCTTTTATCAAGTTAGCTAACAATCAGGTCCATTTTATTTTTGTTAACTTCCTCATAATAACTATCCCCAAGCTGACTAGGGGAACCTTGATGTGTGTGTGTGTGTGTGTGTGTGTGTGTGTGTGTGTGTGTGTGTGTGTGTGTGTGTGTGTGTGTGTGTGCCCGCTCGTTCATGTTTGTTGTAACACAGCAGGATGAAGGGTATATTTTTACTAATTTTATTGAATATGTATTTGAAATGTTTTAATCTTAACATTCTTAACATGAACATAATGGTTAGTCCTTTAAGATGAAATACATGATATCATCAGGAAGGGTCCTCAGGTATAAGCCAAGCTGTCTAATAGAGGAGCACCACAGTGCAAATCAGACATCAGAGACAGAAGTTGCAGATGAATCTGGAGGAGTTTTAAATACAAGCATAGCTGGAGAACAGGGTATCATCTCAGAAAAGGAATGTGTCAATTTGCCAGAGAAGAGCCATGGTAAACATCATAATGTCTGACCAAAAAACAGATGTTGTAACTTTTGTTGTGCTAATATTTTCCACCAGGGTTACTGTAACCACTAAGTTAAATAGGACAATAGAAGCTAGTGTTTAGTTGTAAAGGCCACAGATGTAAAAGTATTACAAAAGCCATGGATTTTGCCCTTGGGGGTGAGGGGTGAAGCCCCCACATGAAATATTTGGATTCCTATCGCATGATCGAAAATTGTAAATGACGAACACGTATTGAGCGAACCTGATTGGTCGAAATGTTGAAACATTGTGCGTATAACACGGAAGTCGCTGTAGGGAATATTTTCCCTTTACTTCAATGCGGTGCGATCTCGGAGTAGGAATATTTAAGTAGTGGGGGTGTGGGGGGCACCGTCCCCCACATGGGGGGTGAAGGGTGGCTTGCCCTCCTGCCTACAGTGTTTAGGTAAGTATAGTTTTTTTTTATTTTTATTTTTTTATTATATTTTCGAAATTTCAAACATCACTCATATGGTGTCAACCATATGGTGTTCGATGTTTGAAACTTTTGAAAATATAATATAGACCCATATATTTGACATTTGGTTTGTTGTTTGCTTTGGTATTGTTTGTGTGTATGAAATCACAATAGAATATTATATGTGTTTCTTTTGTGATTGCATGGTGTTTTTGTTTTATGTGCAGTAATAGCATGTGTGATGAGGTAGGTTTTGAAACAGCCCTTTGCAATCCAAAATGTGTTTTGACAGTTTCTATTTTCACCACTTTGTTTCTTTGATGTACTTTTGTCTTGGTTTGCAGGTCAGGTGAATAAATCTTTGATATAATTGAATAGAATCATATAACACATTCACCCATGCACGCACACGCACACACACACACACACACACACACACACACACACACACACACACGCACACACACACACACACACGCACACGCACACACACGCACGCACATATACGCACACACACACACACGACACGCACATGTGCATTTAACATACACACAAACACACACACATTTATATGTTTAAGTTATCTGTATGGTTCAAAAACCTAGGCAATGAAGACAAAGCAGCTGCGGTACTGGAGATATAGTGCCTCAGATGGATGGTAGGATGCATGCTGTGGGACAGACAAAGAAATAACGTCAGAGCAGAAACCAAAGTAGAAAAGTTCAAAGAGAATTCATTATGATGATTCAAGCAATTGTAAATTGTGACAGACAGGAAGAAAGCTACAGGAAATTAGGCTGTCCAACCAAGAGTTGGATAGATTACATGAGAGAAGACCTGTGAAAGCAAGTCATGATTTTTCAAGAAGATTGCAGAGTGTTACTAAATCAAAAAAGGTGCCAACATTTGATATGACAGCTCAATCACATGTAAAAATAAATGAAAAAATAGAGATTGATGATGAAGAAAAGAATGTATGAACATTCTTATGCTACTTCTAGGAAAGATGAAACTAATGTGTTTTGTAAGCATACTATGAATTGTACCCAGGCTTTTTTCACTTTTTTTTGTGCTGGAGGAAATTTTGAAAGACCTTGGGGCGACCATGGGAGACAAAGATTGAGTACAGAGAAATGTATTGGTAAATTGTTGTAGAGTCCAATAGGTACCCTGGTCTAAACTAACACATCTCCATCACCCCAGTATTGAAGCTTAGAGCAGCTCGGCTATAGCACAAGGAAGACTGGGATTAAAGGGGAATGTGGATTTTTATGTATAGGTGATTTTAGGAAGATTTATTTAATTTTGTTTCAACAAAGGTTTATATTCTTGCAGCAATATATTTATGTATAGGTTTATTTATTTATTCATATGCATATACATACTTTTTATGTGATTTTAGATTATGTCTACATGATTTTTTACAGAGTTTATACATTAGTATTTACACATAATCATGTATATATTTATCAGGAAAAAAACAACCAACCTGTGCTGTGTAAACATCTCACCAAACAAATAAACCAGAGTAAAGCAGTCCAAAATAGTAGAATGATGAGATGATACCAGGCTCTCAGTATAAAACGAACAATCTTTTATTTTAAAACAACATAAGTGCTTTCACAGCTCTTTCTGCTTCTTCAGATGTCAGTATAAAAATGCAGTCACACACACACAGAAGTTTATACAGAAATTCAACTAGCAAATCGACCAATTAAGCAATTATATATTAAAAGAGTACAAACAATGAATGTGATACAATTTGAAAATAAAAAATGGACTTAAAATCAACTAATGCACATAAGTATATGTAAAGCTCATCTAAAAAAGTGAATGTGTCTCTAACAAAGGTTTAAGGGGAACTGTATCATTTAGTCCTGAACCATAATCAGCCCTTAACCTAGCTATCCACTTGCTCTCTAAGCTCTCAGTAGCATTCCTAACATCACCCAGCCGCTCAGTAGCTGCTACCTGTGCTATAACCTGAAACTTAAAACAATGTGTGTGTGAAGTGAGCTTCACATGTTTAGAAAAAGCACTACACTCAGTACCATTATTAATATGTCTTAAGTGTTCTACTATATGTTCCTTCAACTGTCCATCTGTCTTACCTACATAAAACTCCATGTAGGCAGTGCAGCATGCTAAATAAACCACATGAGAAGAAGTGCAAGTAGTCTGAACATCATGCTGTTTACCCTGATCTGGATGTATAAACATAACAGTGGTGTTAATATAACTACAGCATTTACAAGTATGACATGGTCTAGTTCCTTTATAAGTGGAACCCATTTCATTTCTAGCAGTTTTACCATCAATAAACTGTTTTGGGTAACAAAGCATCTGTTTTAAAGATCGTTTCTTCTTAAAGATAAATTTAGGTTGTTCACCCACTATCTTTTTAAGATTATTATTTGTTGTTATAATGGGCCAATGCTTCCTTATAATATCCAAGACATACCCTGTAGTATAAGAATAAGTCACCGGTACCTTGCATTTACCATTACTCAGTCTCTTAGGGTGAATAGAAGGTGGATTTGAAGAAAAGAAGGGCCTGCCTCTACCTTCACTAACTTCAGAAACTTCATTCAATACTTGTTGTACATTACACCTCTTATAGCCCCTATCCACAAACGTGTTCTCCAGGTCTTTCATTTCAGTCATGAAATTTCCATCACTGAAATCCACCCTTGAGAGTCTAAGTCCTTGCCCTTGTACTATATTATTAAATACATATTTAGGATGCATGCTTGTTCGGTGTAAAAAATGTTTCCTATAACAAGGTTTCCTGTACAGTGAAGTGTCCATCTGTTCACCGCTTAAAACTCTAATAAGTACATCTAAGTAACTAATTTCTACCTTGGAATACTCAGCTGTAAATCTCAGAAATGTGGTACTAGCATTAATCTCTTCTATAAACTATTCATCTCGTGTACCCTTCCAAATCAAAAATAAATCATCTACAAAATGTCTGTAAAATAAAATGTGCTCTGCAAATGTATCAACCAATATGTGCTCAAGTTCTCAGATAAGCATAATGAGAGTGGCGTAGCTGTTGGCACATGATGTGCTCATTGCTAGGCCATCTCTTTGCAAAAAATAATTACCATCAAAAACAAATACATTATTATACAAAACCAACTCAAGTAAATAATGAAGTAATTCAACCTTATTATCACTAAATATATGTTGTTCCATCAGATATTGTACCACCCATTCAATACCTAACATATTTGGTATAACTGTGAAGATAGAACTTACGTCCAAAGTTACCAAATACCATCCCTCTGCATCAAATATGCCCCATGTAAACTCATAAATATCAATCAAAAATTGTCGAGAGTCACTCAGGATATGTGATTTGGTATTGACAAATGGTCTAAAATGCTTTTCTAGAAAGATGGACATAGACTCTGTACTCCATTTTCTACCAGAGGCTATGGGTCTAAGTAGTGAATTTACAGGATAATTGTGTAACTTAGGTAGGCCGTGTATAAAGGGAATCAAGGGATGTTGCAAAAAAAAGTAATCAAACAAACTTCTGTTAGCCCAGATGACATCATACAGCTCAACTTGTCTTTAATGCAAATTACCTTGTTATTAACATCAAACAGTGTAATTTTACTATAAAAAGAATTGTCAGACAGCATAACATTAATTTTGTCAGCATACCATAAAGAATCTAGAATTACAATAGGGCCTCCCTTATCGGCTTTGATCACACATTAAATGTTCAAGTGTTTCTTTGTCTCTAACAGTCATATTAAAAAAGTGTTCCTCTTATTTGCAGAATCATAGCCCTTATAAATTTCATCTAAACATATTTTTTTTCAAATGCCTCAATAAGGGGATGTAAAATAGGTGTACAAGTACTTGGCTTCCTAAAAACATATCCACTAGAAGTAACTACAATGTCTTTATACATACGCTTTAACATTAAATTTCTAGTGAAAGTTTTCACATCAAAAATCATCTCAATAATATCAGTACTCTAGGAGGGCACAAAAAAAAGACCCTTCTGTAACAATGACAATTCTTCAGTACTCAGTACTTTATTAGACAAGTTTTAAATCAAGTCTTTTGCCAGTAGTACCTCTTTATGCTTGGTGTTTCTACAGAGTCCTGATTCAAGTTGCGTTTGTACCTTGTCAGGCTCTGAGACCTCGGTCGTCTCTCTGCAGTTTTCTGATGTATAGGTAAAGGTTGTACGCATACGTATATATTTATGTTTTACAACATATTATTCTCTATAACATTTTCTTCATTGAAAGGTATTTTTATACTTCCACCCTTGTGAAGTAGACAGATTTTAAGATTCTTACAGTGGACGTTACACTAACTTTTTTAATAGTTTATTTTGCACTTTCTCTTTAAAACTTGATTATTGTTAGTTAACTGATTTATTAATTATTTTATTGATGGAAGGAGGGTATTTAAATGGGTTGACCTCCTATTCTTGTTTCATCTGATGAAGTCCAGCATTTTGGATGAAAACACGGTGATTAAGTTAATGCAGTTATTTTATTTTGTGGTTCATTATTTTTATTTTATTTATTTACATTTGTTGACCGGGAGTGTCCGACTGGACACAGGTCCGTTTTCAGTGGAGGCTCAGGGAGAAAAGCTTCACATTAAGTATTGCTTACATTATACAGTTAAAAAGCATAGCATTTAAAATATAGACATTAGTCCAGCTGAGGATGCAAGACAAGAATAAAACATAGATGTAAAACAGCTGTAGAACATAGTACAATTTTAAAACATAGTGAGAGATACTAAACGTGGTTACAAATGTAGTTGAGATTCATCACTGAACAATTGATACAATCTGTTTTTCAGGTACATAACAGCCATTAGCAGTTGTTGCTAAAAGAAGTTAGTACTATGTGGTAGGTAGGTGGGAACATGAGTAGCCAAGCTTGTTAAGAGTAGGTTGATGATAGGGGGCAGAGAGAGGTAGTTGGTGGGTGGAGTGGATAGTATTAGAGGGGGGGGTTGCAAGGGCATATCTAGCAAATTTTTAAGTGTGATTTTTAGTAAGGATTTGAAGTGGGTGTAAGACATTGCAGAGTAATTGTGGGTGGGAGGGAGTAGCTTAAACTTTAGACATTAACCCTAGGATTTAATAAAATCCATGTAGGCATAATGTACAGCCTACACAGAATGTGTCCATGTACACAGCCACGCCCCCCCAGCAGCATGCCATGCATATTAATGATGGCATGCTTCTGACGGAGTCCACAGGAGCAGGGATATTGAATCAGTGTTGGGAGAAGTGTAGATGCTGCCTGTGGTTGTGGATGCATACAGAGTGAGGCTCGCTATTTTAAATGCTGTGAATTGGGTCAAATGTGTAATATTTTATTTTAAGTTTTTTTTCATTTTATGTATGTTTGCTCAGTGCAGGGAAGCCGCAGTGGTGCAGCGGTTAGCATTGCCACCTCACAGCAAGAGGTTCTCTGGTTCTATCCTCGGCTGTGGTGCCTTCTGTGCGGAGTCTGCATGTCCTCCCTGTGGTCACGTGGGTTTCCTCCGGGTGCTCCGGTTTCCTCTCACATCCCAAAGTAGGTGAATTGGACACTCTAAATTGGCCCTAGGCATGAGTGCGTGCATGTGTGTGCCTTCTGTGGAAGGTTGGGCACTGGGCTAGCAACTCGGCACCATAAAACTCCACTGCCAATAATGAGAGGACAGGTGATCCACTGTGGCGACCCCTAACCACGAAAAGCTGAAAGAAAAAGAAGAAGTGTGTTTGCTCAGTGCAGAGCACAGCAACTGCAAGCTGTACTCACATATAGATAGCTGACACCTGCCAAACATCTAAAAATAGAAATTTAATGTCATTAATTATCATAATTACGTATTTTTTTATTTTTAATTTTTTTCTGTTTTTTTTTTTAATTGCTGTTTGTGTGGCATGGAGAGCCGCAGAGCCGAGCGGCACTCATACATATATAGCTGACAGTTGCTAGACATCTAAAAATAGAAACCAGATGTAATTAATTATTTATGTCTACATCTATTTAAGGACATTTGTGTGGTGTGCCATAGTGCTTAGCAATGCTAACAGGTAGCCCAGTAGTATATGTGAATGTATACTAGCTTTCATAATATCCAAGTAGCTAAATGGGTAGAGATACAGCCTAATGCTTAGTAGGTCCTGGATTCAAGTCCATAGCAATGATAAGATATCTGTAATTTAATTTATTATATATGTTTCATTTTAAAATTAATTTGTGAAATATGGCACTGCTGCAGTGTGCTGAACAATGCTTAAACATGCTAATGGCTACTTTTGCTTGTGCAGTGCTAAGCTTAGCTAAAACCTCAGTTGTGTGAGTTTTCTCACTGCTTAGCTGTGTTTTTTTTGAATGTTGCACAGTGACATGTAAGCGAGGGAAAGCAGCCTATATTAGGTGGAGTAGGCAGGGCGGCCATGGTGGTGCAGCAGTTAACATTGCCGCCTCACAGCAAGAGATTCTCCGGTTTGATTCTTGGCTGGGGTGCCTTCTGTGCTGAGTCTGCATGTCCTCCCTGTGGTCATGTGGGTTTCTTCCGGGTGCTCCAGTTTCCTCCCACATCTCAAAGACATGCTGTAGGTGGATTGGACTCTCTAAATTGGCTCTAGGTGTGAGTGTGTGTGTGCATGTGCCTTCTCTGGAAGGTTGGGCACCAGGCTAGCACTTTGGCACCGTAAAACTCCACTGTCAATCATAAGTGGACAGGTGATCCACTGTGGTGACCCCTAACCAGGAAAAAGCCGAAAGAAGAAGAAGAAATTAGGTGGAGTAGGCAGGAATTCTGCAACAGTCTTTGGAGTCTGATCAACTGGTGATATGGCAGTCAGTGCTGGTGAAGGTGCATGCTTTCGGGCACAGAGATGGGGTGTTCAGGAGTCCAGGGTCATTGTTGAGCTTCTGGTAAAAAAATCAAGAACCCAGGCTGCTGCAGGGTGGGTGTGAGGGCTCAGAGTCTAAGGCAGAGGCCTAGGACCGGTTGGCCAGGGAACTTACTAGTGTTACTGGTATTCCCCACACAGATGAGCAGTGTTGTCCCCATTATGATGATCTGAAGAGGAGAAAGAGAGGAACCTTGGACACCTGTGTTCAATATGCCAAAGCTGGGAATGCCCTTCAAATACATATGTATGTTTTCCACTCTTTAACCAATATGCAAGCTGAATGTCTCCAAAACAGGTAGGCATAATTGTGTGTTTCTCACTCAATAGTTGCAACTGAGAGGGCTTGCAATGTCAAGTCCCATGCTGGGCAGCTGGCCAGGTTGTGCTGCGAGTGTGGTATGTATGGACTTATTATGCTAACTGTAGTGCAATAAGCAAGAAAGAGTAAAACATTTACTGCAATAAAGTATAAACAATAAGAACTATAGTGCAATAAATGGGCAATTAGAGCTGTAGGGCAATAAATGAACAATAACAACTGTATTGCAATAAAGAATAAACAACACCAATAACAGTAAGCAAAATGGGGTACAGCAGGATTGTGTTGTCATAACCATTGCAGTAGAGCTGTATGCATTACTTGTCTATGGTAAGGTCGCTGCAGTCAAGTGTAACACTGTAATAGCTGTAGAATGCTAAACTAATGGCCTGCAAACTGTATCCTTTAACTCATAGTATGGTCCAAGGCTGTCTCCAGGCCAATGTCTGCCACATAATGCTCTCTCTATTCCTCCTACTTCAGGTAGTAAGGGTATATGGGTGAAGTAGCCCACTCTATGGGCAGATATTGTGTGGACTTCACAGACAGTTTTCAGCAATATCAATAAAGTGTTAAGCAGCATTGTTGATTCCTACAGAAATGTGTTTTAATAAATGCAATATGGCTGTATTCCATGCATGTGTGTTCTACATGCACTGTAATAGTTTTGGAATACAAAGTGACTTCAGTCACATAATGCTGTCTTTTTCTCCCACTCCAGGAACAAATGGTATATGGGTGAGGTAGCCCATGTTATGAGCAGATATGATTGTGCTAACATTTCACAGACACTTATGAGCAATACTAATAAAGTGTTAAGCAGCACTGTTGATTCCTAAATACATCTATCTACAGATTCCTAGAATGGATATATTTCTTGCATGTCTGTACTAAGCTGCTGCAGTCAATGTTACATTTTTTGCAGATGCCCTCTGCAGTCAAAGCTATTGGGTATGATGGATATCTAGTTTATGTACTGTGCACAAACATGCCTTTCAAGTGTCAGGATTAATCCGCCTTTCACCATTACCAGAAAAAGTATTACCTGGAATGCAATGTATTACCAAATCTGCTTACAGATCACCTTGGTAGTTATAGAATCCACATTATGTGAAAGTGTTCTGTGTAGCTGTGTACCTGCATTTGTTATTGCTTGGCCCATACTGACCCATGCGAACAGCTTGAGAGGCATGTATGTGCTACATCAGCTATAAGAGAATTGTTGTCAATGTACTCAAAACTAACACTGCACACTTGTAGAGTATTTATTATCAGTGTTTACAGGGATATAGTCTGCATTATCAGTAATGAATTGTTTTTCTCTCTTTCTCTCCCTACCCCTTATCTTCATTTTTTATTGTTATTTATTATTGCAATTTAATATTAACATATTTTGTTAATCTAACTATATTTTTGCAAAATGTGATGTATTATTGTTATGTGTTATTATGATTCAATATTAACATAGTTTGTTAAACTGTTTTGTTGGCCTTATTGATTACTTCTTACTGGCATGCTGTTAATATACTTACTGTTATGTTATTTACTGTTGTGTTACACATAATATACAATATGTATTCGGATTAATTAAAATAATGTTTCATTCTGTTAATACTAACAATGGGTTGGTTATTACTAACCTTAACTTATTGCTATAGCTCATTTACCACAGCACATCAAGGTAGGCTGATTCTGGCTAATCCACCTACCTTGCCTCAATCGGCCATGGCACCGGATCCCAACACATCTGGGACCTAGGCCAGCAGTTCCCCCTCTGCTGCCACTGCATTACCTGTGGTGTTGGGTAGTACTATCCCATGGGACAGGGCCCAGATCCCCTCTGGGAGTGGTGGTGGAGGGAGTGTTGACAGCTGGGATGAGCTGCTGGTCTTGGTGTGCAGGATAGTCTATGATGGGTTTGACCACTGTCTGTGCTGGATTGAGGGCATGCTGGCCAACCTGGTGGGGCAGCCTCGCCCAAGTGCCCAGCCTCCAGCACTGCTATCCCCAGTCAGGAAAGGAGCAGTGCCAACAGTCCCATGGGTGGGATATGAGTCACGCTGCTGCTGTCTGGAGGCACATGTGACTTGGATTCCAAAACATCCTCCCTTTCCAAGGTGTTCACCCACTCGTATGTCACACACTGCCCCTGTCTGCTATCTTGTCTGTCTTGTCTATCTGCAAATGCATCCTTGCCTACACAACTTACCTCCCCCACACGTACCTATGTCCCTTCCCCAACATTCCACTCTTACCTTTAAAAAAAAAAGGGCACCTGTCCTAAAAAAAAAAATATCGTCCCATACTTAGCTCTTCATTTTGACCCAGCCACTGGGGATGCACAAGCCAGTGCATTTCTTTGTGCCGGTCCCAAGCTGGGATAAATGGGGAGGGTTGCATCAGGAAGGGCATCCAGCATAAAATGCTGCCAAATCATACATGCGGACAACAGTACAGCTATACATACCAGCTCAGTCGAGGCCCAGGTTAACAATGACCGTCACCAGTAGTGTTGGCCAACAGGGTGCTGGTGGAAATTGGACTACTGTTGGCTGAAGGAGGAGAAGAGGGGGAAGGCATGCCCGAAGGCAGGTAAAGGCTAGGACTGTGATAGTGAGGGTAGGAACTTTGAATATTGGCAGTATGACTGGTATAGGGAGAGAGCTAGCTGATATGATGGACAAAAGGAAGGTTGGTATATTGTGAGAGCAAGAGACTAGATGGAAGGGGAGCAAGGCTAGGTGTATTGGAGGTGGGTTCAAATTGTTTTATCATGGTGTGGATGGGAGGAGAAATGGCATAGGGGTTATCCTGAAGGAACAGTATGCTAAAAGTGTTTTGGAGGTGAAAAGAGTGTTGGATAGAGTGATGTTTATGAAGCTGGAAATTGATGGTGTAATGATGAATATTGTTAGTGCACATGCTCCACAAGTTGGGAGTGCGATGGATGAGAAAGAAAAATTTTGGAGTGAGTTGGATGAAGTGGTGATGACTGTACCCAAGGGTGAGAGAGTGGTGATTGGAGCAGATTTCAATGGGCAAGTTGGTGAAGGGAACAGATGGGATGAGGAAGTAAAGGGTAGGTATTGTGTTAAGCAAAGGAATGCAGAAGGTCAGAAGGTAGTGGATTTTGTGAAAAGGATGGACATAGCTGTGGTGAATACATATTTTAACAAGAGGGAAGAGCATAAGGTGACATACAAGAGTGGAGGAAGATGCACACAGGTGGATTATATCTTGTGTAGAAGGGTCAGTCTGAAGGAGATTGGAGACTGTAAAGTGGTGGCAGGGGAAAGTGTAGTTAGGCAGCATAGGATGGTGGTTTATAGGATGACATTGATGATCAAGAAGAGGAGGAGGAGTGTGAGGGCAGCAGCAAGGATCAAATGGTGGAAATTAAAAAAGGGTAATTGTGAGGTGGAATTCAGGGAAGAGTTAAGACAGGCACTTGGTGGCAGTGAAGAGCTACCGAATAGTTGGGTAACTACAACAGAGCTAGTAAGGGAGATGACTAGAAAGGTGCTTGGTGTGACATCTGGAAAGAGGAAGGAGGACAAGGAGACCTGGTGGTGAAATAAGGAAGTACAGGAGAGTATACAGAGAAAGAGGTTGGTGAAGAAGAAGTGGAATTGCCAGAGAGATGAAGAAAGTAGACAATAGTATAAGGATATGAAGTGCATGGTAAAGAGAGAGGTGGCAAAGGCTAAGGATAAGACATATAGAGAGTTGTATGAAATGTTGGACACTAAGGAGGGAGAAAATAACCTGTACTGATTGGCTAGACAGAGGGACCAAGCTAGGAAATATGTGCAGCAGGTAAGGGTGATAAAGGATAATGAGGGAAACGTATTCACAAGTGAAGAGAGTGTGTTGAGCAGATGGAAAGAGCACTTTGAGGGGCTGATGAATGAAGAGAATGAGAGGGAGAGAAGGTTGGTTGATGTGCGGATAGTGAATCATGAAGTGCAGTGGATTAGCAAGGAGGAAGTAAGGATAGGTATGAAGAGGATGAAGTATGGAAAGGCTGTTGGTCCAGATGACATACATGTGGAAGTATGGAGGTGTTTAGGTGAAATGGCAGTGCAGTTTCTAACCAGATTATTTAATGAAATCTTGGAAAGTGAGAGGATGCCTGAGGAATGGAGAAAAAGTGTTTTGGTATCAATTTTTAAGAATAAGGGTGATGTGCAGTGCTGTAGTAACTACAGAGGTATTAAACTGATCAGTCACAGCATGAAGTTATGGGAAAGAGTAGTGGAAGTTAGGTTAAGAAGAGAGGTGATGATTAGTGATCAGCAGTATGGTTTCATGCTAGGAAAGAGCACTACAGATGCAATGTTTGCTCTGAGAGTGTTGATGGAGAAGTACAGAGAAGGTCAGAAGGAGTTGCATTGTGTCTTTGAGGACTTAGAGAAAGCATATAACAGGGTGCCTAGAGAGGAGCTGTGGTATTGTATGAGGAAGTCGGGAGTGTCAGAGAAGTATGTAAGAGTGGTACAGGATATGTACAAGGGTAGTGTGACAGCGGTGAGTTCTGTGGTGGGAGTGATGGATGCATTTAAGGTGGAGGTGGGATTACATCAAGGATCAGCTCTGAGCCCTTTCTTATTTGCAATGGTGATGAACAGATTGACAGATGAGATCAGACAGGAGTCCCCGTGGTCTATGATGTTTGCAGATGATATTGTGATCTGTAGTGAGAGTAGGGAACAGGTGGAGGAGACCCTGGAGAGGTGGAGATATGCTCTAGAGAGAAGAGGAATGAAGGTCAGCAGGACTAAGACAGAATATATGTGTGTGAATGAGAGGGAGGATTGAGGAATGGTGAGGATGCAGGGAGTAGAGGTGGCTAAGGTGGATGAGTTTAAGTACTTGGGATCAACAGTTCGGAGTAATGGTGAGTGTGGAAGAGAGGTGAAGAAGAGAGTACAGGCAGGATGGAGTGGGTGGAGACGAGTGTTAGGAGTGATTTGTGACAGATGAGTACCAGTAAGAGTGAAAGGGAAGGTCTACAAGAGGGTAGTGAGACCAGCTATGTTATATGGGTTGGAGACAGTGGCATTGACAAAAAGACAGGAGTCAGAGCTTGACGTGGCAGAGTTGAAGATGTTAAGATTTGCACTGGGTGTGATGAGGATGGACAGGATTAGGAATAAGTATATTAAAGGGTCAGCTCAGGTTGGAGGGTTTGGAGACAAAGCCAGAGAGGCAAGATTACATTGGTTTGGACATGTGCTGAGGAGGGATGCTGAGTATATTGGGAAAAAGTTGCTAAGGATGAAGCTGCCAGGTAACAGCAAATGAAGAAGGCCTAAGATAAGGTTTATGGATGTGGTGAGAGAGGACATGCAGATGGTTGGTGTGACAGAGCAAGATGCAGAGGACAGGAAGAAATGGAAATAGTTGATCTGCTATGGCGACCCCTAACGGGAGCAGCTGAAAGAAGAAGAAGAAGAAGAAGAAGAAGAAGATAACTGTCAGGGCTGCCAGCACACACCTCCATGATAATGCCCTGGGAATTGCACATGACCAGGCAGTTGATGGAGTGGCACCCCTTGCATTTGACATAGATTGTACCCTCCTCATCAGGTGATGTGTACATGAGTGCAATCTACGGAACCCAGTACCTCAGGGTAGCGTGCTTCATGGTAGAAGTGTTGCATATTGCTGGCTTTCACCTCAGTGGTGAGGAGAAAACAAATGTGCTGACTGGCATGTGGTAGCATGCCATCCAGGAACTGGTGGAGTACTCTGATGGTGATGCTTGTGAGACCCCATCATGTCCCCAGTTGGTCTTTGGAAGGTACCTGTAGCTAGTATCCTAAGGGCTACACATACCATTTTGCTTCCAGTGGGATGGGTTCCCCAGTGTTGACTCTGCGTCTGAGTTTAGGGCAGCAGAGCTCAGTGAGTTCTTGTAGCATGTCCTTGTCTACCCTGTAGCTCTCTACAATCTCCAGCACATGTAG
The DNA here is from genome assembly GCF_019279795.1 of Protopterus annectens. Lineage (NCBI taxonomy): Eukaryota > Metazoa > Chordata > Ceratodontiformes > Protopteridae > Protopterus > Protopterus annectens. Next base: position 762,478,505 of record NC_056746.1, read on the forward strand.
ACCCTGGAAGGTTAACCTGGGTCTGAACACTCTTCTCCTTCTCTGTCTAGGCCTATTGTCAGCAGCAGCAGCATTGACTTCAGTATTTAGCACATACAGATGTTCATAGATTCATAGGTAGGTACTAGGCTATTGACCCTTGGGCCTATATAAGCCTAGCCAAAGGGTACCCTGGCTTTCACCACCCAACAAAATTATTTTCCTGTGCCCCTGTTGAGCAGAGCCACAGAAGGGATCCCCAGGGTGAATTTCCTATCTCCCATCCAATCATCAAGATTTTTCCTGAAGAGTGCTAATAAAGGGCTTTGTTTGATATAGATAGGTAGTTTGTTTTAGAATATGGGAAGTATCTGGGATAGGAATCTATCCCTCCAGCATATTCTGTTTATTGTGATGACAAGATTTAGGTCCCTAGAATGAGTAGCTCAGAGGGATTGGGATTTCTTTAAGTGGAGCATGTCCAACAGCTCTGGGTTTGACATAGCTTTGTATGTTAGGCAGAGATCGCCTCTGAGTAGGCGATATGTGACGGAGTAAAGCTGGAGTTTTTTGAGATGGTCTGCGTAGGGAATCTGTCTGAGACCAGTAATCCTCTTTGTGAGGTATTTCTGCAGCCTTTTCAGTTGTTGTAGATGTCTTGTGAGGTACATACCAAAACGGGTGTTGTACTCTATAATGGGTCTAATGAGTGACGAGTAGAGGGGAACAATGACCTCTTTTTTCCAGGATGAGAAATGTTTTGTGATGAAGTGTGCCATGTAGAAGTATTTCCTGACTACTGTGGTGATGTGATTATCAAAGGAGATACTACTGTCCACCTGTGTCCCAAGGTCTCTTATCACACTTTCAGTGTTAAGTAGACTACTGCCTACGTGGTAGTTCATGGGTACAGGGTTTTTACCAAAAGTGATGACAATGCACTTTTTGGCATTGAGCTTGAGGCCATGGCCTTGACACCAGGCATCTGCCTCAGTGAGGCCCTTTTGTAGGATGTACACATCATTAGGAGTTTTGATTATGGCTCATAGTTTGCAGTCATCTGCGAACTTCATTAGCTAGAAACCTTCTGTGTTAGCCTGTACTTCAGAGAAGTAGATACCAAACAGGAGAGAATCCAGGACTGAACCCTGTGGTACTCCACTTGTCACTGGTCTGAAGTTGGATTTGGAGTCTGCTACTTTCACAGTGTGGGTTCTGTCAGTGAGCCAGTTGGCAACCCATCTTATGACATAGGGATTTATACCTAGTTTAGTGAGTTTATCTATAATTCCAGAGAGTGGGATGGTGTTGAAAGCCTTGGTGAGATCTAGATAGGCTGTGTGAACCACCTTACCCTCATCTATGGCTTTGGTGACCACTTCAAAGAAGTCTATCAGGTTTAGGAGACATGATCTGCCTTTTACAAACCCGAACTGAGTAGGGTCCAGAGTTTGGAGATTACCAATGTCATTGTTTATAAGTTCCATGATGATACATTCCATACCCTTGCAGACCAGGCTCATTAGAGTAATGGGGCGGTAGTTCCCAGGGTCCGTGGTGGTTCCCCCTTTGTGGAGTTGGATAACTGTTGCTGTGCACCATTCAGTGGCCACAAAGCCTGAGGTGAGGCTATGATTGAATATGGTACTTAGGTGGGGTGCCAGTTTGTTCTGTAGTTTGTGTAGAACGCAGCTTGGGATGTTGTCAGTTCCCATAGATGCTGTGTTATTGGCTTTGGAGGGTGTGTTTTTTACCTATGCAACCATAATTACAGGAACTTTGCATTTTTCCAATATAGAGATGGGCCCTTTAGGGGATAAGAGGGGGGTAAAGTTAGTACTAAACCTATCTGCCAGGATGTTGGCAATATCAGTTGGTTCTGTATATTTAGTGCCATTGTGCTATAACTCAGAGCAGATCTGAGTGTTGTCATTGAGATTCTTGACATAGCTATAGAATGCTTTGTGGTTGTCTTTAGAAATCAGTGGTGATTTGGTTTTTCTAACTAGCTTTGGAAGATTTTATGAGGAATCTCAGCTTCTTACTGAGCCTGACCAGGGAGTTCCTCCAATCATGGGATTTTACTCTTCTTTCCAACAGTTTCTTTCTTCTGTTGTAGAGTTTGTTTATGGCAAGGGTCCACCAGATTGGCTTCCTTTTTTTGGAGGATAGCATCTTGGTTCTGTTAGGGATTGCACAGTCCATGCACTCATGTAAGTGCTTATAAAGTGCATTTGTGTAGGATTCAGCAGTCGTACCTCTGTTGTCTGTCAGCATGGGTGTCGTGAAGTTTTCCACTTCTGTCTTAAGAAGCATGAAGTTGGCTTTGGAGAAATTTTTTACAGTTGTTTCCCTAATGGTGGGTGGGATGTGGATGTCTAGGATGATTAGCTTGTGGCCGGATCTGACCAATGAGGAATTGACCTCTGGTGTGGAGCACCGGTTGCCCATGTTGGTAATGACCAGGTCTAGGATATTGCTGCCCCATGATGGGGGTGTGGATAAGTTGATCCAAGGTATTGGAATTTATGAATTCCAGAAAATGTTGAGCACAAGAGTTGGTACAGGAGAAGTTTTCCCTGTTAATGGTGGGTTAGTTGAAATCGCCCATTATTAGGGTGTTAGGTTGTACCCTAATATTTTCCAGTGTATCAAGTAATGAGGAGTGGGAATCCTGGGGCATGGTGGGGGATCTGTAGCAAGCTACAATTTGGATTGTGGTGTTGCCCATTGTTAGTTGCGCTTGGATAATCTCGGATGCATTATTCTGAGCAATTAGCCTGGAGGTGTGGATATCCTTAATGAATATGGACACACCTCCACCTTTAGTGTTTCAGTCCAGGTTAGGTGGCCGAAAGGTGTGGTATGAATTATGGCCTAGTAATGCAGGGGTGCTCTCTGGAGACTTGAACCAGGTCTCTGTCACTGCACAGATGTTGATGTTCTCCATTTTAGGGAGGCCTCGAGTGAGTGCATTCTGAAGTTTAGACTTCTATCATTGAGTAGCATTAACCTCAGATTTTTCTTGTTTGTACCTGTTACGGTGTTGAATTTGTCATTTGAACCTTGCCTAAAAATGGCTCTATAAGGGTGGCAAGAGCCTTAGCCAGTATCCGGAATCCCAAGGGTGGCAGGTGCAGGCTATCTCTGGCAAAGCCTCATGGTTTGTCGATCATGTCATCCTAGGCAGACAGATACTGGATCCCCCTTAGAATGACACCAGACGTTTAGACAATTGTTGAAGTCAATCATTTTGTTCTTGTACTGTGGTGTCATTCTAGGTGATGGCAGGATGCACTCAGGGCTAGGGTCATACCTGCCTGGACTACAAAATTAGACAGCTCCTCCATGTCTCTTTTCATGTAGTCCCGGGAGGTATGCCTCAGGTCATTCACACCAACATGGACAATGACAGAATCATAATTGTACTTTAGCAAACCTACAGCAGCCCCTAGCATTCTTTCAGTTAAAATTCCCAAGTCTGTACTCCAATGATGCAGAGTATGGGGGAAGAATCAAATTGTAGGGTGTATGTATACTTTATAGTGCTCTGTTGTAGGTGCTGACTCTGTGATTGGCTACCTATGATGCAGTGCATCTGTCTAGTATATCGTTAACATCATTTAGTGGCCCTAGTTTAAGTTAAACAGGGGGCAAATCTAATTAATATGTCATTGCCTTTTAGATGCAGTCAGCACTGTGGCGTGCCATGCAAACGTGCGCCTCGTAGGTAAACAAAGCTTAGCACTTGGTACTCACACTCCCCAGGCTTCCACACTCAACATGGCTGCACATTGCATGAACACATGGAAACACACTTCCCTGTGCTAAATAAAGCTTAGAAGTTAGTGCACACACCCCCCTGAAAGACTACACTCAACATGGCGACGCGTCATGCAAACAGGCACAGCTAAGCTAAAATAAGCTTAGAAGTTATTGGACACACTTTGCCCTGATAGCAGCTACCTCCTCTGTAAAAACCAACATAGTTCTCTGCCCACACAGAGGGGATATGCGGACACAATTAGCCCTTCATGCTATTCAGTAACTCCACCTCATTTGCATAGGGATCCGTGCTCACAGCCTGGAAACTACATGCTTCAAATCCCTACCATGTTAGCAACAGCATCAATGAGCCATTGCAGATACTCCATGCAGGGTCCTGTAATACATTTCCATCATATAATATTAATTTTGCTTTTTCCACTTTTTTAAAATTTTTTTTTTTATAAAGCATGTTTGTGCATTGCAGCTCGCTGAGCACACATGCCCAGATTATTTAAAAAAAATTAACTTATTTCCTTTAATTTTTCTGACACATGGAGGATAGTTTCACTCATATCTGTACATGGTATGCCATTTCTGTCCATCTATCTACATTTTTATAGCCCCTTTTTTCTGTCTACATTCCTGTACACAAAATTTTGGTATACAGTACAGACATTGACATGGGGTCTGCAGAGCTGCCTTTCTGCTTGCTGGATGGCTCTACTGCCTCATTTGCATGAGATTCACTTGCTTCCATGTTGGCATGCTTGTGCTTGCTGCTCAGCAGTGCTTACTGAATCGAAAATGTTAATGGCCATGTTACCCAACCTACACAGACATGAATCTTTACATCAGTGTTAAGAACACAAACATGCAAGGTTAAGATTTGTACTGCATGGACCTTATCCTGTTTACATGTATTACAACACTTTTTAAATTCTGTGCAATGGCCACAGTCTAATACACTTAAGAATACAAAGGATTATGTTCAGGTCTCTAATCATGCCTAGCTTTCTATATGTTCAAGACATGGATGTTAAGAAATTCACCTTGAGAGGAAAATGTAAGACATGACTTGACATCAGTGTTAAGAACACAAACAAGCAAAGTTGAGATTGGAAATACCCACTCAAATCTCTTTGTACTACATGGGGTTTATCCTGTTTACATGTATTACAGAAGTTAAAGAAAAAGTGTATGACTGTTAATTGTTTAACAACTATAAAAGCTGTAACACACTTACTACAACCACACAGAAAGTGGCCATCACAGCACAGTAGTAGGAAACAAAAGGAACTGTAAAGCATGTTCAAATACTTCATTCTGCAAAAGTAAATAGAAAAAGTCTGAATGATGTATTTGAACATGTTTTAAAGCTTTTTGTGATTCCATTACTGTTCTGTGGTGGCCAGCACTGGCTGCTTATATGCTCTAGCATGAGATTACAGCATAACAGTGGTGCTGATGCCATAAAGGTACTTAACATGTATGTGTTTCTTCTGAATTCATAGAATTCAGAATTTAATTATGGAGCTCCATGACCTGCATAGCTGTTTACACCTAGGTATTCAAGTTCATTTATCAATAATTCAAGATTTATATATTCAAAGCTTCCTCAAGTTCATGCAAACTATATTTCACTTGATGGCTTTAGTCTATAGTTACAGCTATAGAATCCCAGAAGTGTAAAAAATTTACTGTAGTAGACATTCCTTTTTTGAAGGTATGATGAGTGATATAAATATTGCCTGCTCTTTTCAGCTGAATGATAATCTGGTCATGAATCATTTTTCACAACCTGATAAGTGTTACATTGAAGACTAATGGGGTTATATGATCCATATGTTGTTTGCTCCTTTGCCCATGTACATATAGGAATTATCAAAGGATTCCTTATCTCAGAGATAATCTTGTTTCTGTATATGACTTAATATATTATATATGTCATCACCAGCCATGAGGAGAAAATGAAGTTTTAGTTCTATTGTCCAGAGTAATATGAAGAGCTGCAACATATAGCAAACACAGGGATTTTAAATCCATCAGACGCCCATAACATTAAGGTGCTTGCAAAATATTTATTAAGTGGTCATTTGCATATATTCCATGGCCATCCATTATAGGAAATTTAAGTTATCTTACAATGAAGACTCTAGCTAGGCTTCTTTTCTCTTTCACTTTGTACTGAATGGTTTGTCTGTGAGCCTTTTTTTCACATTGCCTTGGATGTTAGTTGGGATATTTTGCAAGCACCTTAATGTTTATGGGCATTAGCCTAAGTTTAAACATGCAGTGTTTCTTAAGTATAGCCAAGCATTCCACTTAGGCTATGCTGGTGAGATCAATAAAGAGACTAAAATATGCATGCCTACAGCTTTTGGGGTTTAGCTTTATTAACCTGAGTGTATCCCTAAAGACTTATAAAGGAAAAAGTCATAGGTATACAGAAGCCATGTAGCTGGAACACTTGATCTCCTTAAAAGGTCATTAGCATATATCCCATGGGTCTCTAGAACAGCATGTTTAAGGTATCACATGAAAACTTTAGTTTGGCTGTTTTTTTTTTTTTTTGGTGAAATGTTTGCTGAATGGTTTATATGCATGACCTTTTACCCACTGCTTCAAAGAGAAATGTTAAATTCATCTGGATTTTTTTATTTAAAATGTTATTTTTATGTCATACCATTTAATAAGAATAAAAATATCATAGTTATATTCATTTTATGCCTGAAGCCAAAACATCATTATTTATTTGATTTAATAAATTGTATATGTATTACTCTTGTAGAAAACTGGTAGCTATAATAAAATATTAATAAATGCTGTAGTTTATTAAGTTGCGATGGCATTTAGACCAAAATTTGATCCTACTTACATCTTTTTTATTTTTAAGTCAATATATTCACATTTCTTTAAGATAATTATTTGAAACAATTCAGAGAAAGACACCCTTTTTTACTATATTATTTTAAGTAACTTTTTTAAAGTAAGAAGAAACCAGAATCTTAAATATGTGCATGTCTATCTGAACAAGTAAAATATGTGTATGTTGCCATAGCACTTACAATGATAAAAACTTTAATAAGAAAAAAATTGTATTTTAGGTCTAAGATAATAGATTCAGAGGTATACCAAGGTTATCAGTAAAAATGTGTATGTTTCCAGTGAACTTAATTATTAACATAACAGTCTAATGCTTATATAATCCAACAGGTCATGCCTTGCAATGCAGGACCATATTTTTTTTTTTGAGTTTTCTAGCAGCTTTCTAAGGAAAAAAAATATTCAATGATGCTTAGCAACAGAATATTTTCAATTGTGGAATTCAGAAATAGAAACACATATGCGTTTGTGTGTAAATTAACTAATTCCCCTCCAAACTGAGTACTGGAAAATTGTACTGTAACTTCCAATGCGCAGAGCTTAAGGGTTTCGAAAGAATAAAAATATGTCCTTACATTTCAGACAAATGTCCATATCTCTAGAACCATAGATGCTACTAAAAAGTGCAAATTTCAAACTCTTCAGCACAAACTATTTTCATACAGGTAGTATTCTTTAGGTTCTTAGTCTTAAACTGAATTTTATAAATCTCAGTAAACACAAGTATTACATTTGTAATATGGTTTGACAGTTTGTTTGGGTTTTGGTTGGCCAAGTGAGTTTTTCCCCTTGGGAAAAAATTCACTTATGTGGCAGTTCATAGTTTTTGTAGTTCGATGATTATGTGTCACTCATTAGGTGTTTGGGTAAATGACATTTTGATTTGCTAATACAGACCCCCCTCACCAATACAGCAACATTTCATCCCAGTATATATATATATATATATATATATATATATATATATATATATATATATACATCCATAGGATATTTATTTATTTATTTATTTTATTGCATTTGTTTACAGGGAAAGTCCACTAGGCCTAGAAGAACCCATTTTCAGTGGAGGGCCAGGGAGAAAAGCTCCAACGAGATACAGAAAAAAATATAAACATTAATTAGTACAGAAGTAGAAACAGTGTTACAGATAGTAAATATAGTAACATATACAGAATATATACATAAAAGCAGGAATCTAGTTTGTTTGATTACAGTAATATATATATATATATATATATATATATATATATATATATATATATATATATATATATATATATACAGAAAATATACATTAAAGCAGAATTCAATAAATTCAATCAGAAATCAATATTAACATGTGCATCATATTTTTGGTGTGTTCCCCCAAACATCTGTCACTAGCTGGCAAATAGCACAGGATGTGAGTCATTAAATCATGACAAACATTTGAGTTTAAGACTCCAGATCTGTCTGAAAAGTCATGCTAATGCAAAACCTATTATTCTAACAACTTTCTAAGTTTGTGAGAGCAATATTTAAAATCTGTCCCTATGTGTCCCCTTATAATTTCATTTACTGTGACTGACAAGGATTACAGATACATTTAAATAAAGTGGGTTTATTATTTTTTTTTGCATTCTAAGGTAGGTTTAAGCATAGCTGAACAGGTGTGCATGTTAGGTCCCTCTGCTCAGCATTGCTTAAACATCTCATAGCAGCTAATTAAAAATGTATAGCCAAAATCTCAATGATGAGATAGCATAGTGGTTTGAGTCCTGGCTTTGTATGCAAGTGTTTATGGTTTAAATACCAAGACAGGCACCTTATTTTTACATGGGAAAGCATTGATAAAATTATTTTTATGTTAAATTATGTAGTAATTGATATTTGTTACCCAGGGTAGTGTAGCAGACCACCCTCCCAATCTCAAGAACCCCACTCAGCCTTCCTGAAGACATTGGAGGATATGAATGTATCACAAAATACCATCATACTGGGAGACTTCAACTACCCAAACATAGATTGGGTACATTATTCTAGCCCTAATACCCTAGCCCAAAGGTTCCTGGAATTCATAAATTCAAATGCACTGGAACAACTAGTCACCTCTCCCACTAGGGGAGATAATATACTAGACCTGATCATCACAAACATGGGGACAAAATGCTCCACACCGGAAGTATACCCCTCACTAGTGAGATCTGACCACAAACTAATCACCCTGGATATACATATCCCACCTCCACCCCAGCACAAAAGACCACAGTGAAAAACTTCTCAAAAGCAGACTTCACTCTTCTTAAGACTGAGATGGTATCCTTTAAGCCCACTGTGCCAGTGGATACCACATCCCACAATGCCGAATCCTTCACAAATGCTTTCTATGGACATCTCCAAGAATGCATGGATCATGCAATCCCAAACAAATCCAAGTCCCTCTCCACCAAATGTAAGCGTCCTGTCTGGTGGACCTGAGCCATAAACAAATTGTATAACAAAAGAAGGAAGCTACTGCACGTCAGAGCGAAATCCCATGAAGGGAAAACATCTCTGATCAACATTAGCAGAAAACTACGTTCTCTCATAAAAACATCCAAGGCAAACTTTGAGAGAAAAATCGCTAAGGACACTAAAGATAACCACAAAGCCTTCTTCAGCTATGTTAGAAACCTGGGCGGAAACCCTCAGATATGCTCAGAGTTGGTTCACAACAACAAAAAAAAACACTGAACCCACAGATATTGCTAACATTTTGGCTGACAGGTTCAGTGGAAATTTCTCACCTCCTTCACCCCCAAAAGAAGAAATACTTATCCCAGCTGAATGTAATCTCCCTGTCATCTCAGATGTCCAAGTGAGGACCGCCCTAAACAAAGCAAAAAACACAGCATCAATGGGACCTGACGGTATCCCGGGGTGCATGTTATGTGAACTCCAAGAGGAGCTAAACCCACACATAAAAATGCTATTTAGCCTTAGCCTTACTTTGGGATATGTACCTGAACACTGGCATACAGCAACAGTGGTCCCACTCCACAAGGGGGGTGACTCTACAGACCCTGGAAACTACCACCCCATAAGCTTAACTAGCCTGGTCTTAAAGCTATGGAAAGAATCATTATGGAACTCATAAACAGAGACATAGGGGACCTACAGACACTTGACCCCACCCAGTTCGGCTTTGTAAAGGGCAGACCCTGCCTTTTAAACCTGGTTGACTTTTTTGAAACAGTCACTAGAGCCATTGATGAGGGCAAAGCAGTCCATACAGCATACCTGGACTTGGCTAAGCCTTCGACACAATACCCCCACTCAGGCATCATAGATAAGCTAAACAGCTTAAAAGTAAACCCTTATGTCACTAGATGGGTTGCAAACTGGCTAAAGGACAGAACCCATAAAGTTAAAATCGCTGGAGCAATGTCAGACTCAAAGCCAGTCACAAGTGGTGTCCCACAGGGATCTGTCCTGGGACCCCTCTTGTTCAGCATTTATTTCTCAGATGTTAAAGCAAACATGGGAGGGCTGTGGCTGACAAAGTTCGCAGATGACTGCAAACTAGGCGCCATAGTCGATACACCAGCAGACACACACATCCTACAAAAGGCCTCACTGAAATGGACAACTGGTGCCGTAGTCACGGCCTTAAACTAAATGCCAAAAAATGTATAGTCATCCCTTTTGGAAAAAACAAAGTACCCACAAATTATTACATAGACAGCAACCCACTGAGTACGGAAAAAGTAATCAGAGACCTAGGGACCCAAGTAGACAGTGACCTCTCATTTGACACCCACGTTGCCAAAGTGGTTAGAAAAACATTCTACCTTGCACACCTCATCATGAAAGGATTCACATCCAGATCCAAGGATGTCATTGTACCCCTATATTCCTCCCTCATCAGACCCATGATTGAGTACAATGCCCCATTTGGTATGTACCTCACCCGGCATTTGCAACAGCTGGAGAGACCACAAAAGTACCTCACCAAAAGGATCAAGGGTCTCCAACATATGTCTTATTCTGCCAGACTAAAGAAACTTCAGCTCTATTCAGTAGCATACCGCCTGCTCAGAGGTGATCTCTGCCTGACGTACAAGGCCATGTCCAATCAGGATCTGATGGACATGCTCCACCTCAAAAAATCCAAATCCATCAGGACCATGAGAGCTAAAGACTTAAACCTCGGCACAAGTATGAATAGGACATGCTGGAGGGATAGATTCATAACCCAGAGGCTTCCCATGCTTTGGAACAGGATCCCAGTTCTTATTAGGCAGAGCCCCTCACTGACTCTCTTCAAGAGAAATCTTGATGAGTGGATGGGAGATCGTAAGTTTACCCCAGGCGTCACATCTGTGTCACTGCTAGACAGGGGCACAGTAAACTAATTCTATTATATAAGGGGACCTTCACTGTGTCACTACTAGACAGAGGCACAGTATTCTAGATTTATTCTGTACATTTTTGTACCATTTCATGGGGTGGCAAAAGCCACATCACTATGGCTAGGCTTACAAATGCCCCAGGGCAGATAGCCTAGTACTATACTATGAAACTATGAAACTATGAAAATGAAAGTGTGACTGCATATAACATGTGAAATCACCCATAGTCACACCCCAAGGTAATGTAATGAAAGCACATAAGGGGGATGTCATGTAAATTATATCATATACACTTAATAATATGTCAGTAATGATGAATGAATCTACAATCCTGATATTTTTTTAAATAAAAACTGAGTAATACTACGTACTGTTCAGCTATGCTTAGCCAGTGTAAGCATTGCTTAAATGTGAATGTTAAGCAGTTGATATGTACACTTGTAAGCAGTGCTCAGCATTTACCCCTTTAAGCACTTTTTGACTCAGCTTAGTGGATTTATGTACTTCTTAGCTGGGCTTAGCATTTTCAAAATGGTCTAATGACAGCAAATGGTGGAAATATGGACTTATTTAAACCACACAGGTGGGAATACAGCCAGAATCTGTTGTAGTTGATCTGTGCAGGTACTATGTCGGGCATTGGTGAAGGAGCAAGTTTTCAGGTGCAGCACTGGGGCATTCAGGAGTCTAGGATCATGGCTGGACTCCTTGTAGAAAACCATGATGAGAGACTGCTGCAGTGCCAGTACCAGTGCTCACAATGCAAAACGGAGGCCTGAGACTGTCTCACATGTGATCTCACCAGTGCTACTGGCATCCTCCGAACTGGTGAGCGGGTATTGCACCATTATGCCGACATAAAGCAGAGGAAGGTAGTGCTCTATGCCCAGTGAATCCAAGATGCATGGGCACAGAATGCTCCAATAGTGTGTAAGCATCAGTATCCAGTAGTTTGTACCAAAGTCTAGCCTGAGTATGTGATAGACAGGTATGCATAATGTATGTTTTTCTCCCCTACAGCTGCAGGAAAGAGGGCTAGCAACATCAAAGCCCATGCCGACAGACTGTAGAGGCTGCACCAATAGGCTGGTGAGTACAAATCTATCTTGCAGTATATAGTGCAAATATCTAAGAAGAAGTACATTGATTGCTGCCAGTAGGTATACTGCTACTGTGTTAACCAAATAAATAAAGTTTGTCTGACTAATATTGATCTACATGATATGTAGTACTAAAGCACCGTGTCATGTCACTGTAATAAAGATCAATACCAAAAACTGTTGTGTTTACTCCTGTATGTTGTTGTAGAAATAGAATGTATACAGGTTATCCACAGCAAGTATGGGTTTGAAAGCATGCATTAACTGAGGTTGTTCTGAGAATGAGCTGTTGAGAAAAAATGTAGATTGTGGAGGTGTAAAACAAGATATAAATGAAATATGAAATATATACTGCACTAAGCTCTGAACACTAAATAGTAATGTGTAATATATT